>NC_048221.1:34601484-34604211 GCF_002007445.2 Ailuropoda melanoleuca | reverse complement strand
CGGATGGCGCCAGTCAATTTAGAAACTCAGGTTAGCATTCCACTGACTGTGTAATAGTTTTCTTTTTGATATTCATAACTTTGACTTGCAGGCATATACCTTTTAAGATGGCATACTAGAGGCGTGAGAGGTGGGAAGTGTCCTGGAGAGACAGCCCAATGCTACTCAGGCAGGGGCACCTTCATCAGCCAAGCCCAGGCTTTTCTACGGGGCTGGTTTAGCTTCTTTGTCCCTCAGCAGTGCTCGCAGACCGTGGGAGTGAAGGGACTTGGCTGTCTTGGGCCAGTTCTGTAGCAAGCCTCACAGGGACAGCGCCTTCAAACTGGCTGCAAAGCGTGCTTTTCATGTTCATATGATCTTTCTGAGGCCTGGAGATGAACTCTGTTAGCTCAGGCTTCACATTACATCTGTGCCCCTGAAAAGTTCCTCTCCCCAGAGGGACAGATCAAAACCTATTTCCGAGATTTTAGAATTCATAGAAATTCCCACTGGGAACATCAAGTATGACGTGGCCAAAACCTTGCCAGGAGTCAACAGCCTGGTCTTGGTAGGATGCTGGGTGAGTAGGCTAAGTCATCTTTAATTAACGAACTTGTTGCCCTTGATGATGGAGAGTCATTGTCATATGAAAAGACCTCTCAAATTAGGTTGATGCTGGAAGCAGCAGGGCCCGGGTGCCTTTGGAATACACAGCGAGAATGCTATGGTTAGATTTCCTAGCAAGAAATGATTAAGACGAAGAGAATGAAATCAACACATGTTAATAATGGTCGAGAAAAATTAAATAGGAGATTGAGATCTCAGTGAACAGAGCCTCAGAAAGGGTTTTTGATGAAATCCTTTTTGTAAAAGCTTTCGAATTAAACAGAACCACGATAAGGTAAAAGTAAAAACTGGAATGATGGAAATTATACTAAATTGAACATGTTTCTTGCATTGCCAGCTAAGCANGCCTTCAACTTCACAACCCATGTGATACAGATCTCTCCAATTAAAGATTTTTTTTTTTTTATATCTCCATCTCATTCTGTTAAGCCCCAAATCAAACTTCACTCTCTCCCAACCACAGGGACACGTTTAGGACATGGTATAAAAGCGTAAATGATCATCCTGGCTGTAAATGAAATTGAGCCGCGTGAGAAAGATGACGTCCTGCTTCTGTCTCAGTTCAGCCCCAGCAGTGACCACTTATCTTGAATGTTATCCTTCTTCACAAAGGAAATGGTTTAGGTCCTTAAGTGCTGCAGCCTGGCCCTTGCAAAAGGAATGAGAACTTGCTGACTGCGTTTAGGGAGATTCATCGGATGGCGCCAGTCAATTTAGAAACTCAGGTTAGCATTCCACTGACTGTGTAATAGTTTTCTTTTTGATATTCATAACTTTGACTTGCAGGCATATACCTTTTAAGATGGCATACTAGAGGCGTGAGAGGTGGGAAGTGTCCTGGAGAGACAGCCCAATGCTACTCAGGCAGGGGCACCTTCATCAGCCAAGCCCAGGCTTTTCTACGGGGCTGGTTTAGCTTCTTTGTCCCTCAGCAGTGCTCGCAGACCGTGGGAGTGAAGGGACTTGGCTGTCTTGGGCCAGTTCTGTAGCAAGCCTCACAGGGACAGCGCCTTCAAACTGGCTGCAAAGCGTGCTTTTCATGTTCATATGATCTTTCTGAGGCCTGGAGATGAACTCTGTTAGCTCAGGCTTCACATTACATCTGTGCCCCTGAAAAGTTCCTCTCCCCAGAGGGACAGATCAAAACCTATTTCCGAGATTTTAGAATTCATAGAAATTCCCACTGGGAACATCAAGTATGACGTGGCCAAAACCTTGCCAGGAGTCAACAGCCTGGTCTTGGTAGGATGCTGGGTGAGTAGGCTAAGTCATCTTTAATTAACGAACTTGTTGCCCTTGATGATGGAGAGTCATTGTCATATGAAAAGACCTCTCAAATTAGGTTGATGCTGGAAGCAGCAGGGCCCGGGTGCCTTTGGAATACACAGCGAGAATGCTATGGTTAGATTTCCTAGCAAGAAATGATTAAGACGAAGAGAATGAAATCAACACATGTTAATAATGGTCGAGAAAAATTAAATAGGAGATTGAGATCTCAGTGAACAGAGCCTCAGAAAGGGTTTTTGATGAGATCCTTTCCGTAAAAGCTTTCGAATTAAACAGAACCACGATGAGGTAAAAGTAAAAACTGGAATGATGGAAATTATACTAAATTGAACATGTTTCTTGCATTGCCAGCTAAGCAGCCTATGAGTTTCCAACTTCAATATTACATAAAAATGCCCCCAATTTTTATGCACATTTTCACATCACATGCTAATTTTATACAAGAGACATATGTTATTATAGCAGATCTTAATAATTATCGATAAAATCTTAACACCTTTTTTTTTAGCTTTACTGAGGTGTAACCGACAAAATCGGAAGATACATAATATATACAACATGATGGTTTGGTGTGTGTACACCCTTTGAACGGACTCCTCCCATCAGGTTAATATAACCATCCCCTCACCTACCTACCTTTATTTTTTTTCTTGGTGAGACGCTTAAGTTCTACTCTTTTAGCAAATTGCAATTATTCATAACAGCGTTATCAACAGTCATCAGTACATTATACATTAGATCCTCAGACCTTACTGATAACCTGCAGGTTCTGACTCAGTGAATATGCGGTAGGATCTGGGTCTCCTAATTTCTAAAAAGCTCCCAGGTGCTGCT
>NC_048221.1:34464972-34601347 GCF_002007445.2 Ailuropoda melanoleuca | reverse complement strand
GAAACTGCATCCCCACCTCTGGGCGTCATCCCTTCCTGTGTCTCCTGGAATGACCCCTGCTCCCCATCCATTTCCAATCACTGGCAGCCCTGTGTTCTAGAAAAGTCGAATTTCAAGCCTGGAACAAGTTTGGTAAAGGAGCATAACAATACTGTGTACGCCAGAGAGGTGTGAAGATTAAACGCATTTCTGTTCGTGAAAGCTCTTTGTAAACCACAAAAAAATGAGTCGAACATCAGTCTCGCTAACTGTGATTGTGAAGGGAAGTAGGTTTACTTAGGGTCAGCCCATCCGTGCCTCGTCTTTGAGGAAAGGACATGAATTCCATTTCGGATAAAACCTTCAACTTCACAACCCATGTGATACAGATCTCTCCAATTAAAGATTTTTTTTTTTTTATATCTCCATCTCATTCTGTTAAGCCCCAAATCAAACTTCACTCTCTCCCAACCACAGGGACACGTTTAGGACATGGTATAAAAGCGTAAATGATCATCCTGGCTGTAAATGAAATTGAGCCGCGTGAGAAAGATGACGTCCTGCTTCTGTCTCAGTTCAGCCCCAGCAGTGACCACTTATCTTGAATGTTATCCTTCTTCACAAAGGAAATGGTTTAGGTCCTTAAGTGCTGCAGCCTGGCCCTTGCAAAAGGAATGAGAACTTGCTGACTGCGTTTAGGGAGATTCATCGGATGGCGCCAGTCAATTTAGAAACTCAGGTTAGCATTCCACTGACTGTGTAATAGTTTTCTTTTTGATATTCATAACTTTGACTTGCAGGCATATACCTTTTAAGATGGCATACTAGAGGCGTGAGAGGTGGGAAGTGTCCTGGAGAGACAGCCCAATGCTACTCAGGCAGGGGCACCTTCATCAGCCAAGCCCAGGCTTTTCTACGGGGCTGGTTTAGCTTCTTTGTCCCTCAGCAGTGCTCGCAGACCGTGGGAGTGAAGGGACTTGGCTGTCTTGGGCCAGTTCTGTAGCAAGCCTCACAGGGACAGCGCCTTCAAACTGGCTGCAAAGCATGCTTTTCATGTTCATATGATCTTTCTGAGGCCTGGAGATGAACTCTGTTAGCTCAGGCTTCACATTACATCTGTGCCCCTGAAAAGTTCCTCTCCCCAGAGGGACAGATCAAAACCTATTTCCGAGATTTTAGAATTCATAGAAATTCCCACTGGGAACATCAAGTATGACGTGGCCAAAACCTTGCCAGGAGTCAACAGGCTGGTCTTGGTAGGATGCTGGGTGAGTAGGCTAAGTCATCTTTAATTAACGAACATGTTGCCCTTGATGATGGGGAGTCATTGTCATATGAAAAGACCTCTCAAATTAGGTTGATGCTGGAAGCAGCAGGGCCCGGGTGCCTTTGGAATACACAGCGAGAATGCTATGGTTAGATTTCCTAGCAAGAAATGATTAAGACGAAGAGAATGAAATCAACACATGTTAATAATGGTCGAGAAAAATTAAATAGGAGATTGAGATCTCAGTGAACAGAGCCTCAGAAAGGGTTTTTGATGAAATCCTTTTTGTAAAAGCTTTCGAATTAAACAGAACCACGATAAGGTAAAAGTAAAAACTGGAATGATGGAAATTATACTAAATTGAACATGTTTCTTGCATTGCCAGCTAAGCAGCCTATGAGTTTCCAACTTCAATATTACATAAAAATGCCCCCAATTTTTATGCACATTTTCACATCACATGCTAATTTTATACAAGAGACATATGTTATTATAGCAGATCTTAATAATTATCGATAAAATCTTAACACCTTTTTTTTTAGCTTTACTGAGGTGTAACCGACAAAATCGGAAGATACATAATATATACAACATGATGGTTTGGTGTGTGTACACCCTTTGAACGGACTCCTCCCATCAGGTTAATATAACCATCCCCTCACCTACCTACCTTTATTTTTTTTCTTGGTGAGACGCTTAAGTTCTACTCTTTTAGCAAATTGCAATTATTCATAACAGCGTTATCAACAGTCATCAGTACATTATACATTAGATCCTCAGACCTTACTGATAACCTGCAGGTTCTGACTCAGTGAATATGCGGTAGGATCTGGGTCTCCTAATTTCTAAAAAGCTCCCAGGTGCTGCTGGGGTCGGGGCTGCATTTTGCATGGAAACCTGCTGGGGTATCTTTGATGATCTCCGAAGCAAAACATGCCCTGAATGAAGCTGGGCTAGAGGGCTTCCAATATTAGGCATCAGTGTATCAAGTTATAAGACTCTGAAGTCACGCCATCAGCAGCTGGTCTTACTTGTTCTGTGGAACTAGCATTATCAGAAATTTTGATGTGGAAATACTTGAACACTAGATTCACCATGACAACCACTCTGTGAAACAAAATGACTACAGTCACAAAACAGCTTATTATTCTGAAATAAAATATTTTAAAGAAAATACTCTAAAACAGAAAGCCATGATAGGTTTGTTTTGTTTTGAACAGAGATGGTATAACATACTCTCGATATTCAAAATAGTCAATCACATGCCATACAGGAGTTCTGACCAATTCCGACCAACATGCCACATCAACTTAAATCTTGGCAACATAAACAACCAGGATATACTAGTTAACCATCAGTCCTGATTTCTAACCCGATTTGGCCCCTTAACTTTTTTTTAATTTTAGAATTATATGAGCTAACAGAAAGTTGCAGAGCTAGTACAGAGAGTTCTCATAGACCCTTTACTCAGCTTGGCTTAATATTAACATCCTATATAACCACCGTTCGTTCGTTAGAACTGAAGAATTAACATTGTTACGTTACTATCAACTAAACTAGAACTTTCTTTGAATTTCACCAGGTTTTTTTTCACTTTTGTCCCTTTCCTTCTCCAAGATCACACATTGTATTTAGTATCTATGTCTCCTTTGCCTCCTCTTATCTCTGCCTATGTCTCCATCTTTCCTTGTTTTTCATGATTTTCAGAGTTGGGAAGAGGTATTTTGTAGAATGTCCCTAAAGTTGAGTTTGTTTGATGCTTTCTCATGATTAAATTAGAATTATGAGTTTTGGGGACAGATATCAACCAGGTCAAGTACCTTTCCTATCTCATTATGTCAAGGGTGCAGGATATCAATGCCTTGCCATTGGTTATATTAACCTTGATCACGTGGTTAAGGCAGCACCTTCCAGGTTTATCCACTGTAAATACAGTTACCATTTTTATTTGTTTTTCTTCCATTTATACTTTATTTTTTGGAAGCAAGTCATTCAGTTCACTCCACATTCTAGGGGAAGGGTAGCCGATTTTCAGAGGAACCAAATGTTCCCTTCTATGCCCACTCTATGAAGATAAATAATTTCATCATTTGCAAATTGGCAATTCTAGTGGTAATTAACAAAAAAAGTTATTGGAGGAGAAAATAAAATCATGAGTATTGTGCACTTAGCTCAGTGCTTGGCACATGGTGGGTGTTCATTTGCCCATGCATCACGGATTCGGCAACTATTCATTAAGCACCAACCATGTCTGAGGCATTATCCTGGGTATTCAGATACAGAGTTCAGAAAAAAAAAAGAAAGAAAGAAAGAAAAAGAAACGATATACAGTCCCTGCCCTTGTGGAGTTAATTGTCTCCTAGGGAAGGCAGATGTTAAGCAAACACATAGAGAAGGGTAACACTACAAATTGAAGTTATACAAAGGAAAAGGTCAGTATGCTTTGTCAGAAAAACAGATTAATGATGAGGGAGACTAATTTAAATTCTGGGGTAGGGTGGCTGGTCTTCAAAGAAGTGCGCTCTAGGAAATTTCTCTTTAGCTGAGATCTGAAGGATGNTCTGAGGCATTATCCTGGGTATTCAGATACAGAGTTCAGAAAAAAAAAAGAAAGAAAGAAAGAAAAAGAAACAGATATACAGTCCCTGCCCTTGTGGAGTTAATTGTCTCCTAAGGAAGATAGATGTTAAGCAAACACATAGAGAAGGGTAACACTACAAATTGAAGTTATACAAAGGAAAAGGTCAGTATGCTTTGTCAGAAAAACAGATTAATGATGAGGGAGACTAATTTAAATTCTGGGGTAGGGTGGCTGGTCTTCAAAGAAGTGCGCTCTAGGAAATTTCTCTTTAGCTGAGATCTGAAGGATGAGCAGGAATGAGAGGTAGGAAGTGTGAAGGGAAGGTGTCCCACATAGAAGGACAGCGTGTGCACATGTGCCATGGCTAGAAATACTTCATGTGTTGAATGACTGGGGGAAGGATGGCATGGTCAGAGACACTGAGTGAGGGGGGACAGGAGATGAAGCTAGAGAGGGAGGCAGGAGTTTGATGCTAAGCAGGGGAGTGACATGAGGTGGTAGACAATCCTAAGTAATCATGTGGGCTGCAGTGTGGAAAACAGGCTAGAGGAGGGAAGAGGCATTCATTTGAGAGATGTGACCACTGTAGCCAGTGTAAAAATTGGGACGACAGATGGTGGCTGCAGGGAGAGGGAGAAGCGGTTGTACCTACTCGATAAACATACAAACGAACATCAAAACTCCTCCCATCTTCTTCTTTTCCCCTATTACCCAAAGTCTGCAAAAAACATTCTTTACAATGCCAAGGCCAGAAACATTAAATTATGTATAAGACTATATACATTAAAACATTAAAAAACAATTAAACAAATGCTTTCAATGACATCTTTATCTCTTATGATAGATAGAAGAGACTGTTTTTTTTTAAGATTTTATGCATTTATTTGAGAGAGAGAGAGAGTACACGATTATGAGTGGAGGTGGAGGGGTGCAAAGGAAGAAGGAGAGAGAGAATCTCAAGCAGACTCAATGCTGTGTGTGGAGCCTGATGTGGGGCTTGATCTCACGACCTGAGATCATAACTTGAGCCAAAATCGAGAGTTGCTGCTCAACTGACTGAGCCACCCAGGTGCCCCCAGACATCGCAGACTTTTAACAGCAAGTGTTGCTAATTAACAGATGGAGACATTATTCTCTTAAAGAGACAGTAACAGCACATAAATAACACCACAGGGCAAGCACTATTTAAAATGTGACTACAATGTGAGGAGATAGGTACAATTATCTTCCTCACTTTATAGATATGATAGCTGAGGTACAAACATGTTAAGTACTCAGTCAATACCTTGGTCTCACAGCTAATGTCCATGCTCCGAACCAGTATGACATACCTCAGTAATAAGGGAGTTTTGGTTTGAGAAAACATTTGGCATTTCTCCTGGGGCCAAAGGAAGAAGTGAAGAAGTGTATTTAAAAATGCAGAAACTCTTTAACAACCAAGCCCCAGAAAGTCCTACCAGAGGTCATTCAAGACCAAGCGAGAATAAAAATTGTATTCTACTCCATAACTGAATGAGTTATTATAATGCCCCAACTTAAAGGTAGCAGGAATAGGCAGCTGGCCTGATACTAGAATTTAATATCCTGAAAATATTATAATTCAATTTTCTGGCTTTGATAAATAGTATGCACTGTAGCAATTAAAGCTACTGTTCTGAAAGAAATAATTATTAGTAAATAGATTCACTACCAGAATGAATCATTAGTAAATGGATTCATTAACCCATTTCTCTTAATAAAAACATGTTTGTTAAGGCAGAAATCTCAGTTGTGTCATATTTAACTGTCAGCTGGAGAAACTGAAGTAGTCTTTCACTTTCTATTAGCCTGTCTCCAACCATCTCTGCTACAGACATGTTAGACAAAAGAAAATCTCCAGAAGCTCTGGGTCCCTTCAACGAGTGAATTATTACCTTTGACAAAACAGGCAAATGAACAAACAAAAAATTATAAGGATGTCTAGCATGGGTTTTAGTTTTCCTTTAGTCATTCCCTATGTTGCAGCCATTGATCACGGCATCCTCTGAATGGACTTAGAGGCAATAATTACCTCACACTACCAGAAATAAAGTGGAATATAAAGGTTCTTTCCCAATAAATGTCACATTTAAGGAAAAGTACTGGTGACTGCTGATTCTACACCAAGCCTTTTAAAAAGGTCCTCAAGACTTCTTTAGTACAACAAAGAGTTGGTCAATGTTTTGCATTACCCAGATTTATGATTACTTGCAATCAGAACCAAACCAATAAATGTAAATGGATTACATTATTCTAAGTTGGACATAAACCAGATTTACAATACATAGATTTGTAAGACAAAGCTCATAAAAAAAATAATATGCAGAAGATCACTTCAAAACCACACAGTTTCTTTATTCTTTCTTTACACAGTCACATTTCTCAGATTGAATCACTCTACTTTGATCTAATAGTTTTGAGTTGTAGATGACCTAAAGACGCGTGAATATTCTTCACCTATTTCACTATAACTTCTTTATTGCTTCCTGTTGGCAAAATGGCCACTCTTTGGAGGAGTTATTATTTCCTATTGTAAAATCAAATATCTTTGAGTGACAAGTAATTCATTACAAAATTCATTTCCTCTCCACCTTCTCAATGGGGTCAAGTGGCTGCCACTTCCAGGGCTAGTTTTGGCCAGGGGATCAAATTAGTTTTTATGTTCATTTCACTGTGTAGGCTGGCATTGTGGGTTTGGCTGGCTGCCAGCAGAATTAATTTGGTATTCTGTGATCAATCAAATGATCTCACTACTCTCTTCTGCCTGCCTGACAGACACCATGGTCCTTGCAAGAGTAAGACATGAACATTTTAGAATGTCACTACTTTCAGAAAATTAGGACTTGATTGTGGTAGACTCACTGCTAAAACCTGGAATGATCTGTAATATTCCCACAAATCTTTAGCTTTCCTCCACAGAGGTAATAACTGTCCATCAAAGGACCTCTTTGGTTCCCGTATGGATGGATTTCAGCAGTAGTATTTAGAAAGTGGCCTCAGTAATTATAGCCCTACTCCCCTCCATGATGGCTTATGGAATAGTGTTTTATTTCAGAGACTTATGCAAATGATGGCATAAGTATCCTCCTTCCAGGTTTAAAAAATTCTTCTGAGGTTTGAATTTTAGGCAGGAATTCACTGACATTTATGAAAAAATACACTTTGCATCTTCCATCTCTGCTAACAGTCATATTCAATGGTTCAATCTTGATGTAATTGATTTCCACACTTTCTCAGCAATTATTTTCATTATCTTTATCACATAACCTAATATATCTTGAATTCTCATATTGTATCTTTTAGCCATGTTGAAGACCAAGGCCCAATATGAGCCACACTCATTTCTGTATGTATATATACAGTTTCCTATATAACGTTCGGAACTCCAAATAAATGACTCCCTGGTCATTTTTACAAAATCACCCACTAGGTTTGTAGCTTCAGTTTGGACCTAGTGTCACACAGTAAGGACCTTCAACCTGCATCAACCTCTATTAGTCGGGGTGAAACAATTATTTCAATCTAACAACCATGTTATTTGTACCTGGCTACCTATTTCAACATTCCACTGATTAAAGAGAAACATGAACTTCTAACTTGGTATTGCTGGCCAAGAGAAGTATCCTGATAAAATTTTCCTCATGAGATTTCGGAAATAAATGTTGTATTGTAGAGTATTGATGCCAACTACCTGCCAGCAGATTGAAACATGACCCAATCATCACCCGCCATACATCTCCATTAGGATTCTCCAATCTGGTTAGAGAGAGAAAACATCAACACAAGACAGTTAAAAAGCAATGCAAAGGAGTAGATGAGGGTACAATGGGTACCACAGAACATCAGAACCAGAGGAATGGGAAGTAGTGAGAAAAGAAGCCCAGCAAGGGCAGCCAGTGAAGGCTTCACAAAGGGTAAGATTGGCAGTAGACCATAAGAGATGGATAGGAGTCAATGATCATAGTAGGCTGGATAGGCCATTAGAGAATGATGGTGAAGGTACACAAGAGCAGGGAGATGAGACTGTAAAAGGCACGTTCAATGTGACAACAATACCAATTTAACTGATATAGCGCAAGAATTATAAATAGCAACCTCAAAAGTCAACCTTTATTGAGTTCTTTCTATGTCCAGCCATTGTTCTAAATGTTTTTGCATGTATTAATTCATTTAATCATCACACCAGGGGTATGAGGTTNTGACAGACACCATGGTCCTTGCAAGAGTAAGACATGAACATTTTAGAATGTCACTACTTTCAGAAAATTAGGACTTGATTGTGGTAGACTCACTGCTAAAACCTGGAATGATCTGTAATATTCCCACAAATCTTTAGCTTTCCTCCACAGAGNTAGGTATCACTATTACCTACATTTTGCAGAGAAGTCAAAGAAATGTTAAGTAACCAGTAAACATTTTAAGTTTAGTAAGTGGTAGAGCTGGAATTTCAACCTAGTATTTTGACTCCAGAAAGTACGTAGAGCTAGTATTTTTATCTGTTGCCAAAATTAGTGTCAATGCCTACAAGAACCAGACAGGTTATGTGTGATGTCTGTGGATGGCTGACTAGAGAGAACAGTGTGGACAATGGAGAACTGGAGAGGTCATTCCCTCTCCAGTCACTCACTGTTCTGCTTCGACCTGTGGGAACATAGTTACAGTGTTAACTTTTGATTTTCTAGAAGAGGATCTAGGAATCTAATTTGTATGTAAAAAAATCTTTTTTTTTTTTAAAGATTTTTTTTTTATTTATTCTACAGAGATAGAGACAGCCAGCGAGAGAGGGAACACAAGCAGGGGGAGTGGGNCCCTCTCCAGTCACTCACTGTTCTGCTTCGACCTGTGGGAACATAGTTACAGTGTTAAGTTTTGATTTTCTAGAAGAGGATCTAGGAATCTAATTTGTATGTAAAAAAATCTTTAAAAAGAGCTATGGGATAGACTGGTGATGGGTAGTAAGGAGGGCACGTATTGCATGGTGCACTGGGTGTTATACACAACTAANGTAAAAAAATCTTTAAAAAGAGCTATGGGATATACTGGTGATGGGTAGTAAGGAGGGCACATATTGCATGGTGCACTGGGTGTTATACACAACTAATGAATCATCGAACTTTACATCAGAAACCAGGGATGTACTGTATGGTGACTAACATAATATAATAAAAAAACATTAAAAAAAAGAGCTATGGTCAACATAGCAACTGAAGATGAATAAGTTGAGATACTGAGGAATAAGGAGGGATGGGATTGAAATGTAGGCTCATAACAGATTGCTGACGGGCCAGAAATCTTGAGAAGATAGAGTATACAGAGCTAGAGGCTGATAGAAGAGCAGGACCTATGGAAAAGTAAGGCTATAGCCTGTGAATTTTATCAGGGAATAATTCACTGGATCTGTGACTGGAAGGGGAGATGGGAGATAAGTTAGGTGAAGGAACAGATGAGAAATAAGCCAGCTAAAATTTTGAGTGAGAGGATGTCAGCAGAAGGAGGAAGTTAGTTTCACAAGCTAAGCTTATCAATAAAGTCATTAAAGAGCACATATATATGAAAGTATCTGTTGAGTAACTAAAAATCTATGCTGCGATTATAAATGATCAAGGCTTTGGAATTGCATAGAACTCCTACCCTGGCTATGAGCTTCCCAGATGTGTCCTATCAGTGAGTTATGTATCGTCCCTTTAGTTTCGGTTTTTCCCAGGTTAAAGCATATCGCTCCCCTACCTTACCCATATATGGCTTTCCATTGTCCTCAGAAAGAAATCTGGCCTACAGGGCCCTAGCATTTTTACCTCTCTAAGCACATTTCATCCACAGAGACCATGCTCTGTTCTTCACAAACACTGTTTCTTCCCCAGGACCTTTGCACATGATAGTTTCTACATCTGGAACACGTTCCCCTGAGTTCACTCACGCTATTGCTTCACTTATGTCTCTGCTCAGATTTCATTTTCTTGACTCCTCTTCCACCACCAGCTCTTCTCCTCTCACTCAATATCTTTCTGCCCCATCAGAATGCAGGCCTTTCTTTTCTTCATCATTACATCCATAGTACTTAGGATACTGCCTGGTCTAGAGTAGGCCTCCAGTGAATGTTCACTGAAGGGTATGAGTGAATGAATGAAATGAAAGCGACAAAAGAAGGGAAGAGTAGAACTTTTAACAGAGAAGTGGTATGTAGATCAAATGAGACCGTATGTGTAAAGCACTGAGCACACAGCCATAGCAAACAAACAAACAAAAAAAAGTAGCTGAAAAAAACAGGTGGTATCAAGATAGGCCGGGAACTGGGGGTGAACCCTGGAGCTTAGAGTCTCAGATGGTAAACAGGCTTCTGAGCAGCTCAGTCTGTACCCACTGTCACCACCCAAACTCTTGAGGGCCTATCATCTGAATTCGGTGAGAAGTTGCTTGGCCACTGTGGTGTATTATAAACTACTATTTTCTTTTCTTTTGTTCTCTTGCTTAAAGATAATCTATAAACTGCCACTTATCGCTGCTTTGCTGATAAATTGGAGATTTGCGAATGGTATGGTATTAAACTAAAAGCAATGAGAAGTCGAAAGAAAGCAAATGCCATTTCTATCTTATGTATTGTAGCTCTTTCAAAAATTACCATTCCATTACCATAATAAGAGAAATAAGGTTCTTTTTCTGATTTTTGTGTAATTGTGCCCCTTATGAATAGTAATTGACTTGAAAATAGATCCTTGTCCTGCTGGGTCAGGCTCCTGGGAAGAAGAAAACTGCCAGAAAAATGACTAAGGGATCACTTAAGCTTGCCCAGTTTGGCTAGAAAATTCCTTTTCTTCTCAGAATCCCTATCTCAATCCCCACTCAAGCAATTTTCATTTTGCCTTTGGGGCTGGCTACCTGAAAAAGAAATAAGAGATGGGAATTTTAAAGTATACAAGATAACATATTACTAAGTCCATCAATGTTTTGGGAACAGAGATAGTCCCTTGACAATAGGAGGTATTATGGGTTATTCCTAGGGAGCCTGGATAGACAAGGTAGGGGCCACCCTCAGGATAAAATCCATGCCAGAGGCCAGGTTGAGCTAGGAGTAGTGTAACTCTTGGTCTGGTTTCCAGGTCCCTAAGATTAAGCATCAGTGTATTATACCTTCTAGGAATATTATAAGCAAATACGTCTCATTAATTCTGAGACCGTTTCCAAATGATGCCAAAATGCCTGAACAATAATCACAAAGCGTGTTTACTGTCTGTCAGGTATTGAGGTAACAAATCTCTGCAAGGGGTATGTATTATTATTATCCCCATGGAATGGATAAGCAAACAGAGAGCCACTTTTGCCCAGGGTTACCCAGTTAACAGCTTGAGAAGTTCAGATTAGAATCATTACATTGAACAATGAAGCAAGGATAGGACTATATGCAGTGATGTAATGACAGGACATGGTTGTTCACTGAAATACTTTTTCTCCAGAATCAATTTCTTGTATGATTTCATATTCATAGTCTCAGTATATGTTTGGGAGACGAAAAACCTGAAAACAAGCGTTTAGAGAGCCATTGTTCATTGTTTGGTATTATTTAGGTATAGGTATGTGCCTTTGCAGGACATGGGATTGAAACACATGCATCCTATTCAAGAGGCCTGCACTGGACTGGAGGCTCGGCATCTGGCCCTAGAGAGCACTCACAAAATACCGACGTAGCTCCTAGACAGGGCTTCATGTTGGGGCGATGGTGTGCCTTCTCTGCCTTTGGCAGCCTCAACTTAATTCGGCTGCTTTATGTCTAGCGGCGAAGTAGATCTCAGGGTCTGGAGGGGCAGGGGAGGGGGGGCTTTCTCATTTTTCGCTTTCAGTTTTGCTTTCCTTCCTGGGGTCAAGTTGCTCAGTTTTACTTTCCTCCACCCCATGCCTTTCAAATCCAGCCTCCGCAGATGGGTGGTCGAGAACACCATGTTTTTTTTTGTTTCCCGAGCGGCCAGTCCACCTTTTCTGGTAACAGAAGCTCAATGACCTCCAGAGAAACACCTGTATTTTGTTCTTATGCTGTTTGATACAAGGGACAAGCAATGTTGACATCGAGCCCGGGCAATTGTGAAGCTCTCAGGGATGGTCATGTGACCCATACCAGGTAACGTAAACTACGTCTCAGAGCTATTGCCCATACACCTGTGAAAGACATTTTCTCCCAAGTGGAAGTGCTGAGCTGATGGACATGAAGCCTGGAGCTCCTGAAATATCTTGACTTGACAGCAAGGTTCTGCCCAGTAAGTGAAACCCAAGTAAGAAAGGCAGAATCGGGGACTGGGGGAGACCAAGTTCTAATGACATCACTGAGTTCCTGGACCTGGTTTTATTTCTGGATTATTGTACTCACTTGAGCTACATTTTTACTTTTTTATTTTCTTTTTCGGGTGCTTAAACCAATGTGAATTGGGTTTCTGAAGGCAGCTGGCTGTGTGGGGGCTATCTCCTAACTAGGCATGCCAAATTTAATAAGATGTTTATTTTGATGTCTGGTTTCAGTCATTTTATAAACTTTTTTCTTTCCAACTGATTTATCTCATCCTTAATCTTTTCTCAATAATTTAATTTTTTTTCTTAGAAACGTCAAGCCTAAAAGCAAATTGAAATCTTCTCCCCACTAAGGATCTGCAATTACATAGCCTTATCAAGTGTTTGCACTTAGTGGTTCTTGTTAGGGCTTTGTATTAACCAAACTGAGAATTTCTTGGATCCCTAAAACAAGTAGCCCCACCCTCAGACTTTCCAAATAAAGATTTGTGTGATATTACCACTGTATAAATGTTATTAGAAATTATGACAATGAATATTTTTAGTGTTTCACAATGATTATAGCTATTCTTTTGACAAGCATGCATTAAAAGTCATGTTTTCAAAGCTCACATTCAGCTGATGCTGAATATCCAGGTCTTAAAAGGATCTTAAAATGACATGTTTTTTTCCCCCAACAGTTTTGCAACTAAGTATTTCAGATGCGCTTCAGCCTTAATTCTGCCCTTAATTCTGCCCTTCAGCCTAGGGTAGCTTGATATTCAAATTATCTTCAGTTTTTAAAGGATACAAACCACAGCCTGAGACTTTAAGTCACCTTTCCAAAGTTACACTACATAATTTGCAATGACAGAATTTCTACACATTTCCACACAAATGAAGACAAAGAGTATCAGGCTAATTGACTGGGGCTCAGTGCAGAAACACTGCAGAGAGCTCAGAGCGCAAGCTGCCCACCAGAACTTGATTCAATCATCCAGTGGCAAGAATTTCCCCTTCACATTCTGTGGCAGAGAGTCATGAACCATGCTACTGGGGGTTTTGGGTTTTTGTTTTTTAAATCAGACATGATTGACATTCCTTTCTCCCAGGCAGGGCTGCGTTTGGATCACTGGCTCAAAGGAACTTGCGGAAAAAGGAAAGGACCCAGGAAATGGATATTAAAATGGTGAGGGCGGGGCTTAGGGAGAGAATGAAACACTGCCCACACCAAGCTGGCAGCCCTGCAGAACACGGGCCCCAGTGTGCATGGATCCTGCCCAGCCTGTCACCTCCAGGTCCCTCAGCACCTGTAGCAACAGCGACTTGAAGTGGCTTCAGGCAAAAATCACCCTGAAATTGACAAGGTTCCGAATGTGAGGAGGTCCGCTGGAGTTCACCAAGGCTGGAATTACAACAGGTGCTAGCTCCGGTGACATGTGAGACAAGAAAAAATCCTCCTATGTTTCAGCTTTTTCTTTCTTTCTTTTTTTTTTTTTTTGTGGGTTTTTTTGNGTTTTTATGTTCATTTCACTGTGTAGGCTGGCATTGTGGGTTTGGCTGGCTGCCAGCAGAATTAATTTGGTATTCTGTGATCAATCAAATGATCTCACTACTCTCTTCTGCCTGCCTGACAGACACCATGGTCCTTGCAAGAGTAAGACATGAACATTTTAGAATGTCACTACTTTCAGAAAATTAGGACTTGATTGTGGTAGACTCACTGCTAAAACCTGGAATGATCTGTAATATTCCCACAAATCTTTAGCTTTCCTCCACAGAGGTAATAACTGTCCATCAAAGGACCTCTTTGGTTCCCGTATGGATGGATTTCAGCAGTAGTATTTAGAAAGTGGCCTCAGTAATTATAGCCCTACTCCCCTCCATGATGGCTTATGGAATAGTGTTTTATTTCAGAGACTTATGCAAATGATGGCATAAGTATCCTCCTTCCAGGTTTAAAAAATTCTGAGGTTTGAATTTTAGGCAGGAATTCACTGACATTTATGAAAAAATACACTTTGCATCTTCCATCTCTGCTAACAGTCATATTCAATGGTTCAATCTTGATGTAATTGATTTCCACACTTTTTCAGCAATTATTTTCATTATCTTTATCACATAACCTAATATATCTTGAATTCTCATATTGTATCTTTTAGCCATGTTGAAGACCAAGGCCCAATATGAGCCACACTCATTTCTGTATGTATATATACAGTTTCCTATATAACGTTCGGAACTCCAAATAAATGACTCCCTGGTCATTTTTACAAAATCGCCCACTAGGTTTGTAGCTTCAGTTTGGACCTAGTGTCACACAGTAAGGACCTTCAACCTGCATCAACCTCTATTAGTAGGGGTGAAACAATTATTTCAATCTAACAACCATGTTATTTGTACCTGGCTACCTATTTCAACATTCCACTGATTAAAGAGAAACATGAACTTCTAACTTGGTATTGCTGGCCAAGAGAAGTATCCTGATAAAATTTTCCTCATGAGATTTCGGAAATAAATGTTGTATTGTAGAGTATTGATGCCAACTACCTGCCAGCAGATTGAAACATGACCCAATCATCACCCGCCATACATCTCCATTAGGATTCTCCAATCTGGTTAGAGAGAGAAAACATCAACACAAGACAGTTAAAAAGCAATGCAAAGGAGTAGATGAGGGTACAATGGGTACCACAGAACATCAGAACCAGAGGAATGGGAAGTAGTGAGAAAAGAAGCCCAGCAAGGGCAGCCAGTGAAGGCTTCACAAAGGGCAAGATTGGCAGTAGACCATAAGAGATGGATAGGAGTCAATGATCATAGTAGGCTGGATAGGCCATTAGAGAATGATGGTGAAGGTACACAAGAGCAGGGAGATGAGACTGTAAAAGGCACGTTCAATGTGACAACAATACCAATTTAACTGATATAGCGCAAGAATTATAAATAGCAACCTCAAAAGTCAACCTTTATTGAGTTCTTTCTATGTCCAGCCATTGTTCTAAATGTTTTTGCATGTATTAATTCATTTAATCATCACACCAGGGGTATGAGGTTACCTACATTTTGCAGAGAAGTCAAAGAAATGTTAAGTAACCAGTAAACATTTTAAGTTTAGTAAGTGGTAGAGCTGGAATTTCAACCTAGTATTTTGACTCCAGAAAGTACGTAGAGCTAGTATTTTTATCTGTTGCCAAAATTAGTGTCAATGCCTACAAGAACCAGACAGGTTATGTGTGATGTCTGTGGATGGCTGACTAGAGAGAACAGTGTGGACAATGGAGAACTGGAGAGGTCATTCCCTCTCCAGTCACTCACTGTTCTGCTTCGACCTGTGGGAACATAGTTACAGTGTTAAGTTTTGATTTTCTAGAAGAGGATCTAGGAATCTAATTTGTATGTAAAAAAATCTTTAAAAAGAGCTATGGGATAGACTGGTGATGGGTAGTAAGGAGGGCACGTATTGCATGGTGCACTGGGTGTTATACACAACTAATGAATCCATCGAACTTTACATCAGAAACCAGGGATGTACTGTATGGTGACTAACATAATATAATAAAAAAACATTAAAAAAAAGAGCTATGGTCAACATAGCAACTGAAGATGAATAAGTTGAGATACTGAGGAATAAGGAGGGATGGGATTGAAATGTAGGCTCATAACAGATTGCTGACGGGCCAGAAATCTTGAGAAGATAGAGTATACAGAGCTAGAGGCTGATAGAAGAGCAGGACCTATGGAAAAGTAAGGCTATAGCCTGTGAATTTTATCAGGGAATAATTCACTGGATCTGTGACTGGAAGGGGAGATGGGAGATAAGTTAGGTGAAGGAACAGATGAGAAATAAGCCAGCTAAAATTTTGAGTGAGAGGATGTCAGCAGAAGGAGGAAGTTAGTTTCACAAGCTAAGCTTATCAATAAAGTCATTAAAGAGCACATATATATGAAAGTATCTGTTGAGTAACTAAAAATCTATGCTGCGATTATAAATGATCAAGGCTTTGGAATTGCATAGAACTCCTACCCTGGCTATGAGCTTCCCAGATGTGTCCTATCAGTGAGTTATGTATCGTCCCTTTAGTTTCGGTTTTTCCCAGGTTAAAGCATATCGCTCCCCTACCTTACCCATATATGGCTTTCCATTGTCCTCAGAAAGAAATCTGGCCTACAGGGCCCTAGCATTTTTACCTCTCTAAGCACATTTCATCCACAGAGACCATGCTCTGTTCTTCACAAACACTGTTTCTTCCCCAGGACCTTTGCACATGATAGTTTCTACATCTGGAACACGTTCCCCTGAGTTCACTCACGCTATTGCTTCACTTATGTCTCTGCTCAGATTTCATTTTCTTGACTCCTCTTCCACCACCAGCTCTTCTCCTCTCACTCAATATCTTTCTGCCCTATCAGAATGCAGGCCTTTCTTTTCTTCATCATTACATCCATAGTACTTAGGATACTGCCTGGTCTAGAGTAGGCCTCCAGTGAATGTTCACTGAAGGGTATGAGTGAATGAATGAAATGAAAGCGACAAAAGAAGGGAAGAGTAGAACTTTTAACAGAGAAGTGGTATGTAGATCAAATGAGACCGTATGTGTAAAGCACTGAGCACACAGCCATAGCAAACAAACAAACAAAAAAAAGTAGCTGAAAAAAACAGGTGGTATCAAGATAGGCCGGGAACTGGGGGTGAACCCTGGAGCTTAGAGTCTCAGATGGTAAACAGGCTTCTGAGCAGCTCAGTCTGTACCCACTGTCACCACCCAAACTCTTGAGGGCCTATCATCTGAATTCGGTGAGAAGTTGCTTGGCCACTGTGGTGTATTATAAACTACTATTTTCTTTTCTTTTGTTCTCTTGCTTAAAGATAATCTATAAACTGCCACTTATCGCTGCTTTGCTGATAAATTGGAGATTTGCGAATGGTATGGTATTAAACTAAAAGCAATGAGAAGTCGAAAGAAAGCAAATGCCATTTCTATCTTATGTATTGTAGCTCTTTCAAAAATTACCATTCCATTACCATAATAAGAGAAATAAGGTTCTTTTTCTGATTTTTGTGTAATTATGCCCCTTATGAATAGTAATTGACTTGAAAATAGATCCTTGTCCTGCTGGGTCAGGCTCCTGGGAAGAAGAAAACTGCCAGAAAAATGACTAAGGGATCACTTAAGCTTGCCCAGTTTGGCTAGAAAATTCCTTTTCTTCTCAGAATCCCTATCTCAATCCCCACTCAAGCAATTTTCATTTTGCCTTTGGGGCTGGCTACCTGAAAAAGAAATAAGAGATGGGAATTTTAAAGTATACAAGATAACATATTACTAAGTCCATCAATGTTTTGGGAACAGAGATAGTCCCTTGACAATAGGAGGTATTATGGGTTATTCCTAGGGAGCCTGGATAGACAAGGTAGGGGCCACCCTCAGGATAAAATCCATGCCAGAGGCCAGGTTGAGCTAGGAGTAGTGTAACTCTTGGTCTGGTTTCCAGGTCCCTAAGATTAAGCATCAGTGTATTATACCTTCTAGGAATATTATAAGCAAATACGTCTCATTAATTCTGAGACCATTTCCAAATGATGCCAAAATGCCTGAACAATAATCACAAAGCGTGTTTACTGTCTGTCAGGTATTGAGGTAACAAATCTCTGCAAGGGGTATGTATTATTATTATCCCCATGGAATGGATAAGCAAACAGAGAGCCACTTTTGCCCAGGGTTACCCAGTTAACAGCTTGAGAAGTTCAGATTAGAATCATTACATTGAACAATGAAGCAAGGATAGGACTATATGCAGTGATGTAATGACAGGACATGGTTGTTCACTGAAATACTTTTTCTCCAGAATCAATTTCTTGTATGATTTCATATTCATAGTCTCAGTATATGTTTGGGAGACGAAAAACCTGAAAACAAGCGTTTAGAGAGCCATTGTTCATTGTTTGGTATTATTTAGGTATAGGTATGTGCCTTTGCAGGACATGGGATTGAAACACATGCATCCTATTCAAGAGGCCTGCACTGGACTGGAGGCTCGGCATCTGGCCCTAGAGAGCACTCACAAAATACCGATAGCTCCTAGACAGGGCTTCATGTTGGGGCGATGGTGTGCCTTCTCTGCCTTTGGCAGCCTCAACTTAATTCGGCTGCTTTATGTCTAGCGGCGAAGTAGATCTCAGGGTCTGGAGGGGCAGGGGAGGGGGGGCTTTCTCATTTTTCGCTTTCAGTTTTGCTTTCCTTCCTGGGGTCAAGTTGCTCAGTTTTACTTTCCTCCACCCCATGCCTTTCAAATCCAGCCTCCGCAGATGGGTGGTCGAGAACACCATGTTTTTTTTTGTTTCCCGAGCGGCCAGTCCACCTTTTCTGGTAACAGAAGCTCAATGACCTCCAGAGAAACACCTGTATTTTGTTCTTATGCTGTTTGATACAAGGGACAAGCAATGTTGACATCGAGCCCGGGCAATTGTGAAGCTCTCAGGGATGGTCATGTGACCCATACCAGGTAACGTAAACTACGTCTCAGAGCTATTGCCCATACACCTGTGAAAGACATTTTCTCCCAAGTGGAAGTGCTGAGCTGATGGACATGAAGCCTGGAGCTCCTGAAATATCTTGACTTGACAGCAAGGTTCTGCCCAGTAAGTGAAACCCAAGTAAGAAAGGCAGAATCGGGGACTGGGGGAGACCAAGTTCTAATGACATCACCGAGTTCCTGGACCTGGTTTTATTTCTGGATTATTGTACTCACTTGAGCTACATTTTTACTTTTTTATTTTCTTTTTCGGGTGCTTAAACCAATGTGAATTGGGTTTCTGAAGGCAGCTGGCTGTGTGGGGGCTATCTCCTAACTAGGCATGCCAAATTTAATAAGATGTTTATTTTGATGTCTGGTTTCAGTCATTTTATAAACTTTTTTCTTTCCAACTGATTTATCTCATCCTTAATCTTTTCTCAATAATTTAATTTTTTTTCTTAGAAACGTCAAGCCTAAAAGCAAATTGAAATCTTCTCCCCACTAAGGATCTGCAATTACATAGCCTTATCAAGTGTTGCACTTAGTGGTTCTTGTTAGGGCTTTGTATTAACCAAACTGAGAATTTCTTGGATCCCTAAAACAAGTAGCCCCACCCTCAGACTTTCCAAATAAAGATTTGTGTGATATTACCACTGTATAAATGTTATTAGAAATTATGACAATGAATATTTTTAGTGTTTCACAATGATTATAGCTATTCTTTTGACAAGCATGCATTAAAAGTCATGTTTTCAAAGCTCACATTCAGCTGATGCTGAATATCCAGGTCTTAAAAGGATCTTAAAATGACATGTTTTTTTCCCCCAACAGTTTTGCAACTAAGTATTTCAGATGCGCTTCAGCCTTAATTCTGCCCTTAATTCTGCCCTTCAGCCTAGGGTAGCTTGATATTCAAATTATCTTCAGTTTTTAAAGGATACAAACCACAGCCTGAGACTTTAAGTCACCTTTCCAAAGTTACACTACATAATTTGCAATGACAGAATTTCTACACATTTCCACACAAATGAAGACAAAGAGTATCAGGCTAATTGACTGGGGCTCAGTGCAGAAACACTGCAGAGAGCTCAGAGCGCAAGCTGCCCACCAGAACTTGATTCAATCATCCAGTGGCAAGAATTTCCCCTTCACATTCTGTGGCAGAGAGTCATGAGCCATGCTACTGGGGGTTTTGGGTTTTTGTTTTTTAAATCAGACATGATTGACATTCCTTTCTCCCAGGCAGGGCTGCGTTTGGATCACTGGCTCAAAGGAACTTGCGGAAAAAGGAAAGGACCCAGGAAATGGATATTAAAATGGTGAGGGCGGGGCTTAGGGAGAGAATGAAACGCTGCCCACACCAAGCTGGCAGCCCTGCAGAACACGGGCCCCAGTGTGCATGGATCCTGCCCAGCCTGTCACCTCCAGGTCCCTCAGCACCTGTAGCAACAGCGACTTGAAGTGGCTTCAGGCAAAAATCACCCTGAAATTGACAAGGTTCCGAATGTGAGGAGGTCCGCTGGAGTTCACCAAGGCTGGAATTACAACAGGTGCTAGCTCCGGTGACATGTGAGACAAGAAAAAATCCTCCTATGTTTCAGCTTTTTCTTTCTTTCTTTTTTTTTTTTTTTTTTTTTTTTTTTGTTTGTTTTTTGTTTTTTGTCCTTACAGCAGAGGGAGAAGGAACTAGACAATTCCTAGCAAAAAGAGACTCTTCCCCAGAGGATGCATATGAAACAAAGAGATTTCGTTAGTATCTGAGGGAATATTCTGGGTGGACTTTCTCCAAGACGATACACAACAAAATTTTCTGTGTTTTTAATTACAACCTTCTTTCACAATCCAGAAAATCGAGGAAGGAGAGAGAACCCAGTAAGAGGTACAGAGGGTAGTTGAAAATTTTAATAGTAGCTCAGATGCAGTGAACTTTATGAAGTGCCAGGCATTTTACTAATAGTTTTATGTAATTCCATTTCATTCTTATGTCAACCCCATGAGGTAAGAATCATTGTCCTATGGTGTTTAGCCGACAGAGAAACTGAAGCAACAAGAAGCTCAATAAACAGTAGGGCTGATATTTGAATGCATGTGGCCTAATTCCAGGGTTTTGTTTTTCCTAATTCCATGTTTTAATCTTTATTATCCTGCAGGATCCTCAGAGTTACCTCTTCTTTCCCCTGTTCTTTTCCCTCATGGGAAAAATGAAGACTTGTCCATTTTCCAAGTAGTTCAATCCTGAATTATAGTTAAGATCTGAACCTGTCAATGTGAGCATAAGCAGAATTGTGGACCAATCCCTGTTACGCGACAGTAACAATCCTTAGATTAAGAGTAGTGCTCTGCCATTTGGAAAGTCCTTTTGCGGATAATCTCATTCCATATTTACAACAGACCGCTGAGATCTGCAGTTATTACCTCATCCTACAGAGAGAACATTGAGACCAAGAGAGGGAAAACAGATTGACCAAGATTATCCCAAACTCTTTTTTTTTTCCTCTCTTGTTCCAATTTTGTTTCCCCAGGAAGGATGGGACCGTTTGGGAGGCTTGTTTAGGCACAAGGAAGGCAACAGATGGCTGGGGTTTGGGTGGTTGCCTTAGGATGGAGTGTGAGGTTCCAAGTCACCCTGGCTGATGTCACTATCTTCCCGATGTCACACAGAGGTATGGAAACAGGAACTGAAAGAGCAGACAGAGGAGAATGCCGGACTCTGTTGCTGACTCTGGAGACAGGGCAGGGAATGAAACACATGGACTCTTTGTCCTCAGAGAGCTTCCATTTCTGCAAACTGTCTCATGTTAACGTTTACCCATGTCTGTGTCTTGCCTACTGCTTTACACGGGCTTTCCCTTGGCTCTTGTAAAAGACCCACATACTTCCTCTTGCTTCCAAAAAAAAAGAAAAAAACAAAAACAAAAACAGCCGATACATTACACAAAGCAGTAAAACAATAAAAGCTAATCCTCAAGACCAAAGCATTTATTTCCTTTGTGATCCGCACTTGCCAAGATGGGCAGGTTTAGAATTGGAGGCTGCTCAAGGTCATTCAGGAAGTCATCAGTAGAGGAAGCAAAACAATTCATCTTCTGATTTCTTTGCTCTACCCGCAAGATTTTCTATTTACAAAAGGTGACCAAGTACCAAATGTTTTTGAAACGAAGTAGGACTACAATAAAAAACAACAACAACAAAAACAAAACAAAACAAAAAAACCTCCTACCAATTTCCTCCCGAGCAACATATGGCACTAGGTGACCCTCTGGTTCACTTTGCTCTAATAGGCAACATCTAAGCAAGCCTCCATGAAATGAAAAGTGGCACATTGGAAATATGTGTAAATTGAGGGTGTAACATGTAAATCACAAAGAAATCATTACTACAGGTTAATGTCCAGGAAAATAGCCTATCAAGATTTTAAAAAGGAATTAGAGACTCAATAAATACAGGAAGTCATCCTTAGCTATGTGACCTTTGTTAAAAATCAGAATGACTCTGGAAGAAGTTGTGTCAAATACAAACTGAATAAAAAAAGAGCAAAGATGTGTTAGATACTCTGGTTTTAACTACTGGTGGGGTAAAGAGTATTGTTTAAAAAATGATTCTGGATGAAGACATCATTTCGTTTTCTAAAATGATTATAGATAACATAGCAAATGCCTGGTGCAGTTTCATGACTGGTCTCCAAACTTCCAGCTGATTTCTTGAGCTACAGAAACATATTGTGAAGGGTCTGCCAAAGGAGTCATCAATCCTGGCTGAACAACATAATGAGGGCTTGAGAGATGAAAAACCTTGATTCTGAGGTTCCTCTGGTGAAGAAGCATTTTAGTATTAAGCTTGACATGGGGTTTTGTTCAGCGAGACCTGGTTCTAATTCTGTCTTTGTACTACAAAACCTTTGTGGTCTTGGCATATCAGTTAATGTTTTCAAACCTTCGTTTCCCTGTCTCTAAAATGGACATAATAATATTGCCCACGTGGGTTTTTTATTGCAAAATAATAAATGGTTAATAATTTAAGTAAAATGCTTAGAAATATGCCTAGCATGGAGTGAATTCTAAAAAATTTCTAATTATTACCATGGGGGACACATAATTTACTTAAGGACAATATCTTTTTGAAAGTCATGCTATGATTCAATGGATGAGGATTAAGTTTTTCTACTATGTTGAAAACTTTTGCCATAGTAAATGGACATCACAGGAAATGAAAGGACCCTAAGCATAAACCTCATAACTTTTATAAAAATTACTGAAAGTGGATCATGGGCTTCAATCTAAAACATAAAACACCAAAATCTCTCAGGAAAAAGCAGAAGAAAATCTTCAGGACCGAGGAGTAGCAAAGAGTGCTTAGACTTGGCATCAGAAGAACAATAAATGAAAGGAAAAACTGTGAAATTGGACTTCGTCAAAATTAAAAACTTTTGCTCAGCAAGGAGAGGATTTTGCTCTACAAAGGAGCTTTAAGAAGATGAGGCTGAAAGAAAGTATTTGCAAATCACATATATGATAGTAGACATAAACTACGATAGATGAATTTCTCCCCAAACTCAACATTACCAAACACTCTAACTAGAAGATGAATGAAGAGTATGACAGATACTTCACTGGAGAGGATATACCTCCAGCAAACAAGCACATGAAAAGATAGTTAACATCTTTAGCCATTAGGGAAATGCAAATTAAAACCACAATGAAGTGTCACTGAACACCAATCAGAATGGCTAAAATAAAAGACAGTAATTAGATCAAATGCTGGTGAGGATCCAGAGAAATTGGATTGCTCATCCATGACCACTGGGAATGTAAACTGGTATAGCCACACTGGAAAATAGCTTGGCAGTTCCTTTAAAACATAAAAAAGGAATTACCATATGATCCAGAAATTGCTTTGTTGGTTATTTTTTTTTCCAGAGAAATGAGAAATTATTCTCATCGGAATATGCATAGCACCTTTAAAAACCAGTAACTTGAAACTATCCAAATGTTCTTCAACAGGCAAATGGTTACATTGTGGCATATCTCTATCTCCAAATATTACCTGGCAATAAAAAGGAACGAACTATAGACACATCTAACACTCTGGGTAAACCCCAAGGAAATTATACCAAATGGAAAAAATCTTGCTCGAAAAGTTGCATACTGCATGATTCCACTTATAGAGTATTTGTGAAGTAACATAACCAGAGAATAGAGAACAGATTAGCACTTGCAGGCAGCTAGGAATGGGAGGAAGAAGTGGGTGTGGCTATAAGGGAGGGGCACAAGGCAGCCTTGTGATGACAGTACAATGAGGTATCTTCATTGTGGTGGTGATTAATGAAGCTACACATCTGATGAAATTGCATAGATCTACATACATGCGTGCTCACGTATGCATGTGCACGCACGCATGCACATACGCACGCACACAAATGAGTGCAGGTGTAACTGGTGGAATTTGAATGAGCTCGGTGAATTGCGCCAGTGTCAGTTTCCTGGTGTTGCTATTGTACTATAACCAGGCACAAGGTTAATGCTCTGAAGCTGCCGGGTGAAGGGTGCATCACATGTCCGCATACAATTTGTTACAACTTCCTGTGAATCTAATTATTTTGAAATAGAAAGTTAGGAAAACTATGCTGGTGTTAGTATTTTAGGTAAGCACTTTCAAAGCCCTGCACTTTACGTAAAGTTCCAGTGTGACACCTGAAGCCCATGGATACCCATGCTGTTTGGGAAGGAGAGTCATTTAAATACTTGCTAGGCAATAGGACATGGAAAATGAGGTTTATTTCATCACACTTCTTCCACTGCACATGCACACACGTCTCCCAACGGTCCTTAAGAGTCACCATATGCTAAGTGTTACATACAACACAGTGATATATTTCATGTAGTCCTCGTCAGAATTGCAGTTTATGTAGCAATATATGCCTGCACTTAATTCTCACCAGTAACATGGAAATAGGAAAAAGAAATCACATTTTCGGTTCTATAACTACATTTGTGATGTTAGCAAAGCACTTCAACTCTCTAAATAGTTTTTAATATGGTGATTAAACTAGGTGATATTAAAGATTCTAACTATAGTTAAATAACACCTAATTACTAAGAACAAAAATTCATTAGGCACAAGTGCTAGCGATGTGCTATACTTAATGTACAGTAAAACCTCATCAATTTAGATTCCACTAATTTAGAGCCTGTAATAACTTAGAGTGTTGCTTTACGTATCTCTATTTTAATATTTAAGAAAAAAGGGACTTGCTATCTAAACAAACTGTGCAAAGAAGTTGCTAAGAAGAATATTTGAACAGAGCAAACTTTTTAAAGTATCGGTGAGGATTTTAGAAATTCTTGTGTATACACAAGAATGGAGGGGTGTGTTAGAAACCCTTCTTATCAGGGTGCATGGGTGGCTCAGTCGGTTAAGGCTCCGACTCTTGATTTCCGCTCAGGGTTGTTAGACCAAGCCCTGCATAGGGCACCTCAGTGGACATGGGGCTTAAGTTCTCTCTCTCCCTCTGGCTCTGCTCCCCTTCCCTCTCTAAAAACAAACAAGCAAACAACTTTCTTACCTATTCATTGCTTTATAGGGACACTTAACATTGAGTACAGATAGAGACTAGACCTTAACAAGAAATTCCCCTAAGCTCATTCATGACAAAGAAATCTGCCAGTTTCCAGTTGCTACCCTAAAATGCATCCAGCTTGCCAATCTACTAACCTAGCCTTAGCCTGCATTACTGCATGTTCAGACAGAGAAAGGGGCCAGGCCCAAATCCAGGGCTATTAGGATAAAAAAAAAAAAACCAAAAACACCACACAATTAACATGACAGAGTGGCAAAACAAAATCTCTGGATCCAAATTTTTATTTCTAAAATTAAAAATTGTATCCAAACTTTCACTACTCAGATAATTTCCAAGGCTATGGGAGTTTCCAATTACCAGTTTTTAAAAAAATGTCTTTCTCACACCCTGTGCTTCCTGTTGGCCTTGCTTTTGGCTTTGGCTCCAAAATCAATGCGCTTTTTGGGGTTTGGCTTCTGCTGGAGAGGAAAAAAAATAAAAGCTTTGTATCAAGTATTAAATTGCATGCAATGCCCATGTGCCTGCCATACCCTTTCCTCTGTCCATTCATTTATTCACCGAGCTCTCTGCCCCCCAGAGAAGCATGAAGTTGGGTCTGGCTCCTGAGGGAGTCATAAGGAAGTTTAATAATCAGCTCAAAGGAAATGTAGACACAGCAACGTCCCACCCAACCCATGATATGGGAAATGAATTATTACATCCTTGGAAAAGCACATCTATTTGGAGTTTAGGGTTGTATTATGGGTCACACTCTAAAGTTCTATTACTTTTTGCACTAATTCATTTGTAAGCTGAAAAAAAGTTCTTTAAAATTGGTCATGTGGAGATGGACTTCTTAACATAGTTTCTCCCATGACATACTGAGTCTGGAGAGCCTTAACAAAAATCCCATGGACATCACAATATTTGTCCAAAAATAACCAGGGAAGATAGTTGTGTCATCTCAGGGTATCCAAAAGAATAACAGAGAAAATCACCAAGTAATCACTGTATTCTTTTCCTTCTATTTCAATTTATAATAAAGAGAGTTTACCAATTTTGTGTTCTAATAGGGTCAAGCAGCAAAAGTTTTTATATGAAATAACTACTCTAATGGGCAATTTTATGAAAAATATAAGTATTATTTTCAACCCCAACGTTTTCCTTACACCTCTCATAACTGACCTAACCTTTGTGAAGACATAAAATTTCATACTATAATTTCCAGAAGGCAAGCCAAAATTATTCTTTGATGGTTTGTATCTGTGGAGATCTTCCCCCCCCCCCAAAGAAGGATATGAGAATATCCACACCAGAGGTGATTTTTTTAAAAAAAGGTTTTTTTTCAAAGATTTTATTTATTCATTCGACAGAGAGAGAGAGAAACAGCCAGCGAGAGAGGGAACACAAGCAGGAGAAGTGGGAGAGGAAGAAGCAGGCTCCCAGTGGAGGAGCCTGACATGGGGCTCAATCCCAGAGCACCGGGATCACGCCCTGAGCCGAAGGCAGACGCTTAATGACTGAGCCACCCAGGCGCCCCCAGAGGTGATTTTAGAGCCTCTAAGCTTTCTTTGACAGATAAGGCTGGCCAAAACTCAGAAGTCTTTAATACTTCTTACAATTCTCTATTTATGGCTAAGTTGCTTTCTGTCTTTGTGCAACAAAACCCAGACTGAGAAATAAGCAAATCTGCTTTTTTTTTCCTGGCAGTACAAATCAATAAGAGATTGTCCGTGAATGCTTTGGAAAAAGTTCTTTATGAAATGCCAATCGGATTCAGAAGGCATGTTGAACTCTAAAGGAGTAATCAGACCAAGATTTTGTCTCTCCTGATTCCCTGTCTATCTCGCTCCCTACCAGAGGAGAGTGATACACACTCAATGGGTGAAACTCTATGACATGCTATGTCTAGGTCACAGAATGGTCCCTGTTTACCAGTGGGCAGGGTTGCTGTGTAGTAAAAGGTCATACGGATGTGACACAGTATGAGTGGACTGTTTCTCTGTGCAGCTGGAGTGATAACAAAGAGGAAGAGCTTTGGGGTGTTTTTATTCATGTATCTTCTGGGCACTCTCTTTGCTGTACTTTCCTGTGTCCCAGGTAGTGGACCAATGACAATAGCCTGACACTTGCTTTTGTATTTAAAAGAGAAGGAAAAATCCCTAAGGTGTCCCTAATGAATAAAACTTCTGACTTGCGATTTGCACGTGCACGTGCTCGTGCTCGGCTCCCCGTAAGGCGCTAGTATGTTCTTAAGCAACTTCCCTGTTCATCTGTCTCTTAAAGGGACACCATACAGTGGGGTGGGCTAGTTGAGGAGATGATAGGGAGTATTCCTAGATCATTTGGCATACAATATCCAAGAGCAACCTGTTCCTGGCATTGTTTCTCAAAGTGTAGTAAAGCTAGCACGGGATTGGCAGTCCAGGGATAGGAAAGTTCTGATCCTGGCTCATGTACGAACTTGGGTGATCATTTCACCTCTTTAATTCTCTGTTGTCTCATTTGTAAAATTACTCATTTTACGAAAGAGCTGCTGTGAGCATCAGATTTCAGAATGCATGAGAAAGCCTTTTAGTGGTAAAGCACTATTTATTTATAAGGTGCTATTATATATTTAAAAGGCAAGCTCATTTCCAACAAAACCATCTGTCTTCTCATCTATGCATGTGTCAATGAGGTTGCCATGGGGACATGGGGGCCGTAAATGGTTCTGACTAATTGTCTGAGGGATTCAGTGATCAGTTGGCTGTTTGCTCTAAATGGCACAAAAGAAGCAGATGGACTGCTTCCTTCCCCCTGACTAAACCTGCTAATTGTTTTGGCAACTAAGCCTCTGAGAGATTAGAAGCTACACCAAACACTACTTGAACCCTTCTACGTGTGCCTTGAGAGCTCTCTGAAAGGCTTGGACCCAACTCCAAATACTAGTAATATCATCATCAAGGTTAATGTTTTTACTTGGAGCTAGGGTTGGGTGGGAGGTGTAAGTCACATGGAATTGCAGGTGCCTCTCCTGGATAAAAAGCAACAAATAGGAAAAAAAAAAAATATCCTCTTGCCACACATTAAGGAAGAATGAATGGTTAACTCTTTCACCGTAAAATGGAAATTCAGCACAGCTAACTGAGAAATACAAACCCAAGCACCTTAAATGTAAGTAACTACTTGAGTTTAGATTCAGGACTCCTGAGTTCCCATAAGTTATTGATACATTTTCTAATATTTGCTTAGACTGTACTAATGTTTTGGTCCCTAATTTTTCTTCATTCCTCTTATTAATATCATGTTCTTGACAAATGGAAAGTGGGGTAAAGGGGAGAATAGACACTAAGAGCATTTCCTTATTTCCCATGTAACTATGGTATCCATAAAAGTTAATTTTGGCTCAAAGAAGTATAAATACACATTCTCACTGTGATCCCAGTCCATGCCTCACAAAGTCAGTCCCCCGCAAAAATTTAATATGCAAAAGGCAAGGTTTAGCTAAAGTATTTCCATTTGGGAAAACTTTCTTGGAAATCAGCCTAAATAAAGCATAAATTTTTAAAAAGTGGGATATGCTTTAAAGTTTTGACCCCAAAAGAACTCCATAGACCATTAATTTTCACATGTTTTGAACTAAAGTATCCATGGAGGCAAATGAGCCTTCATCTATGGATTTAAATACTCATTAATAAGGTAACATTTCCTTCAGGGTAAGATTTCTCTTATAAAATTAGGTATGCATCAATTGGGGCCATGGAAAGAAGAGAGACCAAAAACTGGGTTTAATATCATAGTTGCCTTCAGTGTCCGTGTTTCTGTTAAGATATTACAAAATATTTAATCATCAGCCATCAATTTGGCAAAGGAAAGAATTAACAAAACAATTCCACTCTTCCCTTTCGTATTTAGTCATTTTCTGCCAGCATTCTATTAAAGTCTCATTAAACCCCCTACCAAGTTGTCATTGTCAGAAAAATGAAATTTTCAAAAATTATCTGCATTAATGGATCATAGAAATGTGTTATGCATATGAAAATTAAAGCTTTATTCCTGGACCATTCACCTGAAGGAAACACATGATCTGACATTTGGCATCAAGTTGCCAATCCCTCTTCATAGCAAATTCTGAATTTCTTTTCTACCCAGTGCATGTAATCAATAGGGAAAATTGGCTGGTAAAATTAAGAAGGTCTTGAAACACGACAAGGTCTAGATCTTGGCCTGTGGAAAAGAGGTTCTCCTAGGTGATCTGAGCTCTAAGCATAGTGAATGCTCATTATATCTCCTATTTCAGTATTATTTAAGGTTTTCTTTAAATTTCATAGTCAATCCCTTGATTTTCCAATCTCCTATTACAGATGATATATTTTCATATTGAACTTCCTGTTCCAGTTACTGTATGGTTTCTCTTTTCTGATTGGACCCCTACTAATTCAACAACTTTAGATATACTTTTACTTTTTTTTTTTTTAAGATTTTATTTATTTATTCAACAGAGATAGAGACAGCCAGCGAGAGAGGGAACATAAGCAGGGGGAGCGGGAGAGGAAGAAGCAGGCTCATAGCAGAGGAGCCTGATGTGGGGCTCGATCCCACAACTCCGGGATCACGCCCTGAGTTGAAGGCAGATGCTTAACCGCTGTGCCACCCAGGCACCCCAACATATACTTTTACTTTTTGACAGTGAGTAAGAGATATATTTGTAATTGATTAAAAACCAACAAAAAGAAATTTTAAATTAAAAAAAGGTAAGAATACATGCTTATTATTATGATAGCCTGCCTAAAGGATGTAGCATTCCCAGAATGTCATGACTTACATTCACGAGTACATGAGTTCCATGCCCAGTTATCCATTTGCACTTGATGTGTGGGCAGCACTTAAAATAAACCGATTGGCTTTTCCCTTAAGGTCAAGAACACAACAGGGATGTCCACTCTCACCACAATTGTTCAACATAGTGCTAGAAGTCCTAGCCTCAGCAATCAGACAACAAAAAGAAATAAAAGACATTCCAAATGGCAAAGAAGAAGTCAAACTCTCTCTCTTCTTAGATGACATGATACTTTATGTGGAAAATCCAAAAGACTCCACCCCCAAATTACTAGAACTCACAGCAATTAGGCAATGTGGCAGGATACAAAGTCAATGCACAGAAATCAGTTGTTTTTCTATACACTAACAGTGTAAATGTACAAAGAGAAATTAAGGAATCGATTCCATTCACAATAGCAACGAAAACCATAAAATACCTCGGAATAAACCTAACCAAAGAGGTAAAAGATCTACACTCTAGAAACTACAGAACACTTATGAAAGGAATTGAGGAAAGCACAAAAAGATGGAAAAACATTCCATACTCATGGATTGGAAGAATAAACGTTGTTAAAATGTCTGTGCTGCCCAGAGCAATTTACACTTTCAGTGTCACCCCTATTAAAATACTACTGGCGTTTTTCAAGGAGCTGCAACAAACAATCCTAAAATTTGTATGGAACCAGAAAAGACCCCGAATCACCAATGGAATGATGAAAAAGAAAAACAAAACTGGGGACATCACGATCCCTGACTTCAAGCTGTATTACAAAGCTGTGATCACCAAGACAGTATGGTATTGGCACAAAAACAGACACATAGACCAATGGAACAGAATACAGACTCCAAAAATGGACCCTCAACTCTATGGTTAACTAATCTTTGACTAAGCAGAAACAAATATCCAATGGAAAAAAGACAGTCTCTTCAATAAGTGGTGCTGGGAAATTGGACAACTACACATAGAAGAATGAAACTGGACCATTCTCCTACACCATACACAAAGATAAACTCGAAATGGATGAACGACCTCAATGTGAGACAGGAATCCATCAAAATCCTAGAGGAGAACATAGGCAGTAACCTCTTCAACATTGGCCACAGTAACTTCTTTCAAGACATTTCTCCGAAGGCAAGGGAAACAAAAGCAAAAATGAGCTTTTGGGACTTTATCAAAATAAAAGGCTTCTGCACAGCAAAGGAAACAGTCAACAAAACTAAGAGGCAGCACATGGACTGGGAGAAGATCTTTACAAATGACATTGAAGACAAAGGGCTGATATCCGAGATATATAAAGAACTTCTCAAACTCAACACTCAAAAAATAAATAACCCGGTCAAAAAATGGGCAGAAGACATGAACAGACACTTTGCCAAAGAATACATACAAATGTCTAACGGACACATGAAAACATGCTCAACATCACTAGCCATCAGGGAAATATAAATCAAAACCACAATGAGATATCACCTTACACCAATTAGAATGGCAAAAATTAACAAAACAGGAAACAATAAATGTTGGCAAGGATGTGGAGAAAGGGGAACCCTCTTATACTGGTTGGTGGGGATGCAAACTGGTACAGCCACTCTGGAAAACAGTATGGAGGTTCCTCAAGATGTTAAAAATAGAGCTACCTTACAACCCAGCAATTGCACTACTAGGTATTTACCCCAAAGATACAGATGTAGTGAAAACAAGGGGCACATGCATGCCAATGTTCATAGCAGCAATGTCCACAGTAGCCAAACTGAAAGGAGCTGAGATGCCCTTCAACAGAGGAATGGATAAAGAAGATGTGGTCCATAGATACAATGGACTATTACTCAGCCACCAGAAAGGATGAATACCCACCATTTGCATGAACATGGATGGAGCTGGAGGGGATTATGTTAAGTGAAGTAAGTCAAGCAGAGAAAGACAATTATCATATGGTTTCACTCTTATGTGGAACATAGGCAATAGCATGGAGGACCATAGGGAAAGGGAGGGAAATCTGAAGGGGGAGAAATCAGAGAGGGAGATGAACCATGAGAGACTACGGATCCTGGGAAAAAAACTGAGGGTTTCAGAGGGGCAGTGGGGGAGTGTGGGGGGGGTAACCAGGTGATGGGTATTAAGGAGGGTGCGTGTTGTGTTGAGCACTGGGTGTTATACGTAACTAATGAGTCACTGGACACTACATCAAAAACTAATGATGTACTATACAGTGGCTAACTGAACATAAAAAAAACCAACTATGGATATTCAGATTTGAATGTAAAATAAAAATAGCAGAATTTCAAAAAATAATAATAAAATAAAATAAACCAACCGGCAATCTGTTAGCTACTTGGGGATCAATAGTCTGTGTTACATATCCTGTCTCACAATGCCAGCATATGCTTGTGATATTATTTGATGGTTTACTGTTTAGTGAACACAACCTAATTTTGATTAGAGTAGCTAATTCATCTCTGAGATTCCTGTTGAGGCCACAGTAATTCCAGCACACGTTTTAGGAGCTCTTATTGTTGTGCTGTCAATGTTCCCCCACAAGTGATTCCTTGATCATGATCTCATGAGAAGGTGCTACCTCTCCCGACACAACTCGGCTGGGAGGTCCAAGGAAGAAGTTTCAGTGGTGATGTCATTTCATGAAGCCATTTTTATGTGACCAGACAGGGATGGTCTAATTGACACTTAGTTTCAGGAATAATTAAAATCCACTTTAAGATGAGCAATTTCCCATGCACAATATTAGCTCACTCGGAATATAAGAGGCTTCAACTGAAGTATCTGGTGCAACAGAGATGCTTTAAACAACTCTGCCTTATTGTTTTTCCCCCACCATGTACTTGGTTAATATCAGATTCCTCAGTTGGGTCCATGAATATCTGCTGTCAGCACATCTTGTTTTTATGGTCACAGTGAGAGAGTCCATTATCAAATAATGAAAGGGAGTGAATTTAACTGGTCTTAGCCCCATATTTTGGCCTATGTAAGAATGCCATTTCCTAATTCCAAAAATGGTAATTCAAAATTCCATTCGGAATGATCTAGTTCATGGAAATATATTTTTACAATTATGAATTATCGAGATGAACCTATAACCAAGACAATCTCACCAGCATGTGTGTGTTTTAAACAAAAAGCTTAGACTATCACCCAGCATGCCCTGAGGAATGAAACATATGAATATTAGATGGTTCAGAATTCTCATTTCTCTTACGAAGTGATCCTTTCCCTTGGTTCTATTCTACTTAACTAGGAGATTTCAGATATTCAGCCGTTACTGAGCATCAACCTCGTACAAGAGATTGGCAGAAGAGTGTGATATTGTGGTGGTTTTACTATTCATACTTGCAGCAGTATGTTAATCAAGACTTCCAATTGCAGATGTCAAATCCCAACTCAAACCAACTTATACAAATGAGGGAAATTTATATGCGCTTAATGGAAAAGTTCTTGAATAGTTCTAGTTTCAGAGACAGCTATAAGATAGTCAACCCATGTAGTAAGAACTCCATCTTTCTCTTTGCCATATCTCAACTCTACTTTTCTCTGCTTTAACTTCATTCTCAAGAATTTTGTGTGAGGTGGTTCTTGGGAGCTCCAGATTTATATCCTTCCAGCTTTAATTCCAGCTGAAAGGCAGTTTCTCTTTGCCAGTATATGGTATGAACATCCCATGTCTGAGTCTTAGTGGACTACTATGGGTCACAGGAAGCTTTCAATGGCCAGGAATACTTGATCCACAGAGCACGGGTGTGGTCAGCACCAACTAAATTGTAAGGACTCCCCAGACTCTCTGGGGAAAAGGATAGAGATAAACAAAAGTTCTCTATTTCCAGCAGGTGCTATTTATTTTGGCTGAGTACTAACCTATAAGCCAATATTTAATCCTCATGGTACACCTGTTTGTTTGAATCATTATATGTGGTTTATAGATAAGATAGTTGGTCCTCAAAGAAATTAATTAACATGCCCAGGATTTCATAGGTGGTAGGTGTTAGAGTTGCTTTCAATATAATAGAGACAAAGTAATTACTCCTGAAGAGCCCCAGCCTGTAAGGGCATGATCTCTAAAATGCTTTCCATGACTAATATGGCAAGACGTAGGAGGCGGAAGTGTTTAACTCAAAATAATTCACTTATTTGGATTTGAGTAAGATTTCTACCTAAATAACGGAACTCAAAGTCTTTCTACAAGATAGCAATATTAGAGGCAGTAGAATACTTACGATCCTCAGAGAAGCAGCAAATAGCTCCTTCACCTTGATCTGAGATAAAAATGCATCTTGCCCTTTCAGAGCAAGACCTTCACAACTCCAAGGAGGGTGTGTATGTGCAGTGGGGAACAGTCAGGAATGACTCCATTATTTATTCAAGACAATAGAGTATTTACCTGTGCTACTCATTCATTCACTCATTCACTCATTCAAGGGTGTTTACTGAGCACGGACGCTGCGTCCAAAATTCAAACCAAGTTGCACCAAAGAGACACTCAAGCTACATCACTTGAAATGAAAAGGACCAGTTCTAATACTTTGCCCTTAACCTTTTGCTCTTCAGGAACTGAACCATCAGAGAAAATCTAAGTACATTGACTGCAAACACCAATTACACTGTGTTTGTTTTGTGTTTTGTTTTTCTAGCATCCAAAAAATATAAAATATGGGAAAAATTAACCTATGGGTGAAGAACCTAAGCCAGGAAGACTTGATCTTGGAAGGCCAAGCAGAACTTTGGTGGGCCAGGTGAAAGCCATCAAAAAGGAACCCAGAACAGTGTCAACTTGTGAATGAGTCAGAAGCCAATCTTTTAGGAAATAGAAAAATGGGAACGGCGGCTATACAGCCTGTTGGAAGCACCAGTGCTTTTTTATACTTTAATAACACTCAGAGTTGACAACTCCCAATACTCTGTGTTGGGTGAGGATTGACAATTTTATCTCCAAAAGAGAAGATTCTCAACATGTGAGGGTGGCATTCCAATTGCCTGCTCCCCATCCTTGTATATCTTTAGGGGATTTTAATGTCAAAGAAACCTAAATCTGTTTGCTTGGAAGCCTGCCACAGCAGAAACTTCCCTCTGCGAACGCCTTCGACTTCCCTCATCACCCACGAAGTCAGCATCTAGCTCCTTTTTGTAGGAGGCCAATTCCAAATGCAGTTTCCAAACACCTGCCACTGCTGTTCTTTGACTGCACTCTCAAATGCCATAGTGGGGAATCTGTTCAAGCAATTACCACCCCGGCTGATAACCCACAGAAATATCAGCTGCTGGATCGTGTCTGTTCCCCACCCCGTGACGTTCCACGCAGGTACAGCGATATTCAGCAAAACCAGCCTCCAAGCAGCTAGCAGAGTGATGAACAGCAGGACTCTCCTGGCTTTCTGGCCATTTTCTTTCTTTCTTTCTTTCTTTCTTTCTTTTTTTTGTTTTTTGTTTTTTGTTTTTTTTTTTATTATATTATGTTAGTCACCATACAGTACATCCCTGGTTTCTGATGTAAAGTTCGATGATTCATTTTGCATATAACACCCAGTGCACCATGCAATACGTGCCCTCCTTACTACCCATCACCAGTCTATCCCATTCCCCCACCCCGCTCCCCTCTGAGGCCCTCAGTTTGTTTCTCAGAGTCCATAGTCTCTCATGTTTCATTCTCCCTTCTGATTACCCCCCTTTTCTTTATCCCCTTCTTCCCCTACCGATCTTCCTAGTTCTTATGTTCCATAGATGAGAGAAATCATATGATAATTGTCTTTCTCTACTTGACTTATTTCACTTAGCATTATCTGGCCATTTTCAGTCTCTCCTCCTCTTTCTTGCCTTATTTTTTGTATCCATAAAATGGGAATGATTTTGCGCTCTAGGTATGAGGAATTAGAATGAGCAGAAAGATGACAAAAATTATAGGGGACTATTTTTGTGTGTCATATAACCTCCGCTTCATGAAAAATAATGTCCCTCTGGTCTTGGACAGTTTCTTCAAAAAGCTTTGTAATCCTGGGACCCATAGCATAGGAGCACCCCATAAATCCATGCTACGGTGGCTACAACTGTGGCTTTCAAATGCACTGAGACAGAAAGCAGACCGGTAGTTGTGTGGAGCTGAGGGTAAGAAGAAGGAGTGACTGTCAATGGGTCAGAAGAATCTTTTTGAAGATGATGGAAATGTTCTGAAATTGGGAGTATGGTGATGGCTGTGCACTCTGTCAATCTACTAAAAATCATTAAATCGTGTGTTTAAAACAAGTGTATTTTATGGTATATTAAATTAATCTCAATAAAACTGTTAGCAAAAATAAAATGGTTTGAAAGGACAAATGGATGTGTTGATAGACGATAAAGCAAATATAACAAAATGTTAATTGTGCAAGCTGGGTGTTGGTCATGGGTGTTTATCGTTAAATTTTCCTGCGTTTCTGGATATTGAAATGTTCATAATAAAATGTCAGATAAAATCTATGTGTATAAAACTCACTACCTCTGGGCTTGGTGGAAAGCACTGAACCTTCCACTTGGCATACACACAGATACACATATACTTAAGTTAAAAATATAAACAAGCAGCCCCTTACTGTTTTTGAGAAAAAGACACTAAATAGGGTAAGATTGTTGTGGTTAGAGATGGCACTCAGTAAAGAATGAATGAATGCTACTTAATTACTTATGAAGACACTGCCTTATCTCCTATGTTATTCTAAGGACTTTTTAAACATTATCACATTTAGTTTTCATCAATAGCTGTTTGAAGCATGTACTATAAATAGCTCTATTATACAGATGAAGAAACTGAGGACTTAGGGGTTTTAAAATGCACATGTGAGTGGAGGAGTTCAAACGTGACACAGATCCGACCTGCAAGAATGAACATTTATATTCTGGTCTAATGAATCTATCTTGGGAGCAGCTCACATGACAGTGATTACAATTTTATTAGTCTACTTCCTCCTGTGGAAAAAAAACAAAACAACTGTCTATGTGACAATTAGTTTGGCCATGCTGTCGTTCTAGCCTATGTGTCTACATTTTCTACAGCAGAAAAGCATTTGGTATCATTTGAAAAAAAAAAAAAAAGGTATTTTGTGCTACTGCTTTGGTGACTGTGGGATATTTGCCCCCAATTCAACCACAAATTAGGGGGAATGACTAGGAGATGTTTCAGACCATACAGCAGCAGGCATTTTTCCTGTTTTAGAGTAAGCTATTTCAGTAAGAACTTATGTTTTTTTCAGCTAGCATATGAGGATTTCTTATACATGTTTATTTCACATAGGTCAAACTGTTGCTTTTGAACGCTGAAAAAAATCAGAAAGAGAAATAGGAAATCTTAATTACTTGCTTCACTGCCAATGAAGAAGACCAGTGAGGAAATGTACAGTCTGACTTTCAAATCTACTCTAACACAGAGTGTTGCCAAGACGATTGTGCCTATCTGGGTTAAAATCTAAAGCCAGTAGCCAAGATCTCTCGAATGTGAGGAATATCAAGTCACCGGAAAAATTGTATCAGATGCCATATTTGGAGGGGGCAGGGAGTGGGTGGCTCGAGAGTAGAGGAGGGAGAGTATTTGCTCAAAATTTATTTTTGGGGGGCAATCCCTTCACGTTTACCCTCACAGTGTCCTTTTTCCTTCTTCTCCCCAATTCTCCTCTTTTCTTCAAACCGCACTTAACCTTAGATCTCCAGAGAAGCTGGAGGAGAGATACCATCCTGGGCTAGTCCCTTTCAAGTAGTCTGACATCAGATCAGATGGTTTTATTCAAGTTTAGGCTTGTTTCCAGCAAGTTTTACCAAGAAGCAAAGAACTGCTGCTTTCAAATCCAGTAAACGTGTGTATACTGACACACTGACATACCAATGGAGCCAGAGAAAATGTAGTTAAGTACAGAGCCATATGGTCCTGCTGTTTAGATCAGAAAACATATCCTAATGATGCATTTTTTGGTAATCATTGCTATTTTATTTCATTTTTTATTTTTTTTAAAGATTTTATTTATTTATTTGACAGAGTGTGAGACAGCAAGACAGGGAAGGAAAAGCAGGCTTACTGCTGAGCAAGGAGCCCCATGCGGGGCTCGAACCCAGGACCCTGGGATCGTGACCTGAGCCGAAGGCAGACGCCCAACAAGTGAGCCACCCAGGCACCCCTCATTTTTTATTTTTTAATTTTGTTTATGTATTTAAATTCAATTAGTCAATATACAGTACATCATGTTTCAGATGTAGCATTCAATCATTCATCAGTGGCGTATAACACCCAGTGCTCATCCCATCATGTGCCCTCTCTATAGAAATGTTTTGGGTTAGGTTATGAGGCAACTAGATATAGTACTAGTTAATACTTATGAAGGGTTTACAACCTATCAGGTGATGTGATTATGCTTTACATCCATGATCTTCTTTTACCTTCACAATTATCCACACGGGTGACTACTTTTTTTTTTTTTGGTCCCCTTTTCTACAAATAAGCCAACCTCAAATTCACCTGCTAGATTAGGTTGTGTTCTAGTTCCCCTCCAGGAGGTCCAGCTGCAAGCTGGATGCTTATTCACTTGTCAACCTGTCTCCAAGTTCAACCCTTTGCTGCTTTCTCCACAAGGCAGCCTCCAAAATAAAGCATGTGTGCAACTCTAAGTTACAGCTAGTGATAAAAGATTTCCTTTTGGGGAATCACTTTTCACTTATAATGTACAGGTCTTGCTCCATGCAGCATCTGTGGTGGGAAAAAAAAGAATCATTTTAATAAAATGAAAAGTCCCAGATGCTCCCAATATTGAGTGATAAATTCACACCCTGTTTGGGAATTCACTAAGGATTTAAGCCAGATCTGGAGAGAGAAAGTTAATATCTCTGACCGAAGTTGGAACAAAACCACAACACTCTCTTCTATAATACAGAAGTGATCACCTCTACTTTCCATTCAGACTTTCGTTTAATCCCCCTGCCTTGCATATGGTGGTCCTCTTTGATTCAATATTTCCCCCAATACTGCGGTGTGGAGTCCTGCTATGTGGGAGGTGGCATTCTGAGCTTGAAGTACTCATGCTTCAAGTTCACCTGGAGATAGGTGGTCTCCAACTTGGCAAGGCTTAAAAGGACCTGGCTGAATTCCAGCCCCCGTAATTATGTTCTAATCTGTCTTTATTCCCTCTCCTCATTTTTCATGTAATGTTCTTAACTCAGCTCAAACCACAATTTCATTGCTTTCTAGCAGGAAATTAATGGAAATACTGTGAGATTATCTAATGACATATGATTTATTTTTAGTTTTACCCCAGTAGATGATACCTAAACAGAGATTGCTAGGATACGAGCTAATCTACATTTTTAAAAAGTATCTATTTTCTATATGAAATACACAAAATTTGCCTCTGTTAGATGTATTACATGTGATCATATGACACATGCAGTGTTTGCATGTAAGCTACACCTACTGGAAATATTTGCCTCCTGTTAAAAAAAAAATTGGTTAAATACTTAAAGACTAAGTTTCACCAGTAAAAATAACTACTTGACTCCAGGCTTACAGCCCCTTGTTCCACACGTGTGGATCTTGGCTCCTCCATCACAGTAAATGTTCTCTAAGTGACGGACAGCAGATCAGCTTCTCTTATGTGCCCTGCAGCACCTACGGACGAAGTCCGGTACCGTTCGTTCCTCCAAAAGTCTAGTCCACTTCCTGAGGGCACTCATGGGCAGTCACCACCTTTTCCAAGAACTGTTTTCCCCAGTGTGTGCGTGGCGGGTGTGGTGTGATGAAGATGCCCTGGTGTCAGGAGGGGCTGAGCTGGGGAGTGACCCGTCTGAGCGTTACTGGTTCTGTGACTTGGGGCAAACCACTTTTGAGCTTCAATTTTTCAGATTCTAAAAGAAAGACAATAATTCATGTTCTGCTTACACCTCAGGACAATTGGGAGTCCTAAGTGATAGAACACTCCTCTACCTATCTTGTAAACTGGGCTGTGCAATGGAACGTCATGGGAAGGGAGAGGGGAAGAAATGATTAAGCCTCCTCTCTCATTTACATTACAAGCTCCTTGACGTCAAGGACTATAGATCTCAGGTTTTATTTTTGTTGAATAAAACTTGGGTCTCCAATATTCGAACCTCACGGAAAGGCATGATAGAGAAGGGAAGACATGGTTGGGGAATACTTGAGGAGGCCAAGTAAACATTTTTTTTTAAAGATTTTATTTATTTATTTGAGAGAGAGAAAGAGTGAGCAAGAGCAGGTGGCAGGGAGAGAGGGAGAAGCAGACTCCCCACTGAGCAGGGAACCTGATGTGGGGCTCCATCTCAGGACCCCAAGATCATGACCTTAGCTGAAGGCAGACGCTTAACTGACTGAGTCACCCAGGTGCCCCCAAGTACCCATTTTGAAACGATAGTTCCTAAGCCCATACAAAATTATGTCCTTCAGAAGCATAAGCATCATTTATCTGAATATGAAACAGAGGGACAGAAACCCTGTGGTTGTGATAATACGGTCTTTCTTTTCCCTTTGTTAATGGGCACGAAAGCCTGTCACACACTTCTGAGCACATCAGCCTGCCTGTGAGCGAAAAGCATTTGTACACGATGCAAAATCATCTCATTTTGAGCTATAAACTGACCCTTTGTTTTCAATTGTCTGATCAAAAAGTAATAAAAAATAGTGGAAAAATGGAGATCTCTTGAGACCAAAAAGGAAAAAAAAATCACATTTTTCTATCAATCAGTCATTCTTTGAACCTGAGAGAACAGGACCCGAATTTCAATTCTCCTAATCACTACATGCCCAATAAGCACTGTGATCTCCTTTTTGTAAAATGACTTTTTCAGTCATGTCTCAACTATATGCTATAAGTTTATACATAACAAATAATATCTTCCCTTTCCATCTTGCTGTACAGTTTTCAAAGTATTTTCATACGGATTATGTTTATGCAATGCACACAGCAATTCGGAGACGCAGAATTAGTGCCTCCCTTTCACACGTGGGGTATCTGAGGCTCAGAGACATTTGAAAACTCGCTCAAGATTCTACAAGTTGCCAGGTAAGAAAAAGACAAAGAAGAATGCAGGATGTGGAAAATCAGGCTTCAAACTGTTAACTAGATCGCCTGAGGTCTCCCTGTTAGTCAAAGTAGAAGCAGGACTTGAACCTGGAGAGACAGAGTCCACAACCTACTCTCTTAACCCTGCTGCCATGTACTCTGCATGCTGGCTGCCTGGGGCAGAGCCCGGCACACAGTAAGTGCTCAGGGATTATGTATGTCCTGTCTCTACTGGTGTCCACGCCCTGAGGCAGAGAGGGCAGACATGTTTAAAGATGTGTCCTCCTCAAGGTCGCCAGCTGGCCCTCCTTCTGTGGCACCATATTGCCACCACAGGCAGGAACTCTAAGGCCATCTATCTGAGCTGTTGCTCTCAACGGTTCCTTTGGTGTGGGTCAATTTATTTTAAATAGATGACCCTGTATTAGTTGCCATGTATATACGGGCACAGGATCCTGCTTAGACATTACCGGTTGTTGAAAAACTTCCCACTTGTGCCTCCTCTTACATGGGAGACTACACTAGGTTAAACGCAGAGGAATAAATTCCACCCCAACAACAAATATCGTGCCACGAGCCAAGGGTTTCTGAAATGCAAAATACCAAGGAGATCGTCACAGCCCCCCTCAGCAATGTCTTACAGTCTCCTACCTCCTACAAATCTGGAATCCCCTCTTTCTATTACTGACTATTCATATAAACTGAAAGTCTTTCAGAAGTCATTGGGCTAAATGCCTCATTTCAAAGAAGGGGAAACTGAGGACCAGAGCAATGAAGGGAATTGCCCAACACAAAAGCCTATGAACCTCATCCAGCAGAGTGACTCTGATGGCCCGTCTGTCCCATGTGGGTTGTTGGTTGGTTTTACCACGCTGTGTTACGGTCCCTCCTGTCGAAAGCCACAGGCTAAAAAGTTTTCAAGAAACAAACTCTTATCTCAAACTTAACACCTAATTTCTGGATTTGTAGAATCCCAAAGGGTGTGCCACAGAAACTAAAGTTAAATTAGTAGCCCTTCAGTTTCGATTAGAAAAATGTTAAAAACAAGAGGATTAACGCTTATTTAGTTTTTTGGGATTTGCTCTGTCGGAGCCTGGACCCTAAAGAGTGGGTGATCATAGAAGCTCTTAGGATTGAAGGAGAGGGAAACAAGCTGGCAGGCAGTTCGGAGTGCTGTGAGGGCAGGGACGCTCCCTGAAGGAGGTCAGAGCCAGTATTCGCCTTCACTCTCCGGTATCAGCTAGTCTTCAATTTGCCTACATCTACCTTTATTTACTGAAGGTGATTCAGACAAGCATTTAAACCTTTCTAAAATACTTTAGATTTTATGTTGAATGTGAGCAGCAAACCAGAAAACGTTGGTCAGGGAGGGAGACATAAAACACCCTAAAATACTAGCAGTTTGCCAAGATTCGCATGGCTGATGGCTGTAAAGTTTGTGCTCAATAAATTTTATTCTCATTAACTGTATTCTGGACAAACAAAACAATGGATTAAGGTTTAGTCAAATTAATATATTTGATGTTGGGGCATTCACATAAACATGGTCGTGTGGCCTTGCATTCCATTTTAAATGCTGAAGTTAAAATAAAGCAGGGTGAAACCCAGCTTTGATCAATTGCCGATTTCAGTATAAAACTGCTAACAACTTTAGTTGTGTCATGAATTACAGTTGCCCTGACCAGCATTCGTCATGGCTGTGGGTAAATAACCATTATTGATAAAATATGGCCATTTGTCTAAACTTCCTCATCCCATTGACAGGGAAGGGGAAAACTCTTGGATGACTAAATACTTGGGGCATCACCTAGGGAACCTGGAGGGTCTCCCAAGAATTGCATGTTATCCACCCCTCTGTAGGTACAATTCTGCAAAGACTCATATTTTCATTACAGAAGCATGACAGTGATAAGAAATGTGCATATAAGTATATACACACACACTAAGGAAAATTAGCAATGGTCCTAAGTGCTTCATTTCTAGGGCTAAGTTACCTTGGTTGTAAATACCGGATGATGTGACTGAATAACACAATATATTTAAAATGCTTAGCATGGTGTCCAGGACATAGTAAGTGCTCATTTATTGAAACAGACAAACTTTGGGTGGGAACTCCAGATCGCTTATTGGCAGAGATTTCCCTGTAAGTGTATGTGGAAATACTGAGAGGCTTGGTAAGTTAGCTCCCCCTTAAGTACTTTGAAATTGCCTTAAAAATCTTTTAATAGGCCCCCAAGGAAATCACACTGATTATCTGGTCCAGAAAGAGAACCAGCTGTCCCGATCCCCTAACTCAGTCCCTCAACTTGGGTGTGAAAGACTTGCTTTCTTTCGAAAGGGAAATGAAGGTTGGAAGGATGAGAAAATGCTATAATTAAGGGTGTTCAATAGAATGTGATTTGTATTTTAAAAAATGATACTCCCTACCCCTCAAAAAAAAAAAGAGAGAGAGAGAGAAAGAGAGAGAGAGAGAATTCTTAAGGCACGACTTAGAACAATGATTCCTCCGTTAGAAGGAGTGTTTAATCCGCCACCTTGAGAGGGAAGAAAGATCCTGCACAAATAAACTCCGGGAAGTTAATTCAACCGAATTAACAGATCAAAGAGGTATTGAATACCCTCCAGGTGGAAAAAACCAAAAACCAAAAACCAAAAACGAGGCGAGGCACTGGGAGGGTGAAAGGTATAGAAGTAGAGAAAAAGCCCCACTTTTCATAGAACTCAGAAGCTGTCAGACAGAGACAATTAGGTAAGGGACCGACTCGAACTGCCTTACTTTAAACGCTGCAAGTAAACATGTATCAGAAAAGAAGATGCAAAGACAATATAGTGCTTTCCTCTCTGGCGTGAAATTTATCTTGTGAAAAGCACAGTGATCTCAAGGCAGACTTCGTTCTCCATGACATCAGAGAAAGTTGGCTTTAAAGGGCAGGATAAGCACCTTTATTCCTTCCGCGTGTTGTGGTTCTAAAACACAGGGCCCTGCATGCGCTCGCTTTCAACCTGTAAATCAGAAGCGCAAACCTTCGACGAGTCAGGCTTTCTCCCACACTCCTCTCCCTCTCAATAAAATCATGAAAGTTAAAATGAAAAAGTCAGAGGGTTTTTGGTTTCCTCCAGAGCAGCAGTTTTGTATCTTGAGGGAAAAGACGCTCCCGAGTTGGCCCCAAAGTACCTCCCAGGTGTCGTTCTCGTTACATTTCAAAGTTCGACAAAGTACATTTCAAAGTACACCATGAATTCTTCTGCTGCATCAATAGGTAACTCTTTTTTGTGTTCCAATTTATTGCAAATACCATGATTTTTAATGGCGTATCTGAAGAGATTAATTGAAATGGCAAAGTCATACCCTGTTTTTGCGCGTCACAGCCCTCGACAATCTCCCTGCTGTGTATTTGCTCATTCCATTCCACCTACCTACTCTGCTGGCTGAACCCCCACTTAACCTTCTTTGAAATGATTTTCAAAAGCATCACTAATTTTTTTCCTTTTACCCCGCTGTTCCAGGGCATCCACCTGTTTTTGGAGTAGAAGAGAATGGGTGTTAGGAATGTAGGAACAGAAGCAAGACAAGGAGAAAGGTAACTTTTTGCTTCTGACAGCTCAAAAAAAAAAAAAAAATCAATGTTGTTGCAAAACAATTGCCTTACAAGCCAGGCTATTTTCTTGAGAAAATATAAGAAAAATTATTTTATTTCTCATTTAACATATCAACAGCCAATCTAGTCTGTGTTATAGTTTTACATGAGGAAGAGCCAGACAAGAAGAGAGTAGGGATAAACCCACTTTTTCTTTTCTTTTTTCTTTTTTCTTTTCTTTTCTTTTCAGATCCAAGGAAATAATGGGAAGGAGGAAGGCGAGGAGAAGAAGAGAAAAGCTGGGTCCCAATTTTCTTCACTCTAGGCCAAAGCCCAATGAATGGAGTTAACTAGATGGGCAAACGAGAAAGGGCATTTGGTGCTGGAACAAGATGACCTTCTGAGCCATTTCCCATGTCAGTCTGAGGCTGTGGTGTGTCGCACAGAGCACACAGAGGGAAGTCCTGAGGCTTAGCCTTCCTGATCCACTCTTGATTCTGCTGTGGTACAGATCAGACTAGAAGCTGCTAAGGTTATGACTAGAGGGCTTCCGACAGGGAAGAGGAAGGCAGCTCTGTCACTAGGGCTGTAAGCAAACCACAGATGCTGGGTCTAGATGGAGGTTACAGGCAGTTGGCACGGGCATCCATGGTACCAGTGGAGATGAAGGGAGGCTGAGTCAGCGAGCACCACCAGCTCCACTGATGCCAAGAGACCAGGTCAACAATACCATTAGCCACCCCCAAAGTGCATAAACTAAAGAGAGATGAAGGGACATTACTCAGTGGACAGGAGCCAGAGAAATCCATGACCCAAGGACCTCAACGTCTTCTCCACCAAAAGACTGAGAAAACCATACCTCTTCACCCACACACCCAGGTGCCATCTTGGAGAGTATCTCAGATGTGGTGGTGGAAATGAGAGACCGAGCCCTTTTTTTCCCAGATAATTCTTGTACATGAGACTGAACTCATCCTAAAGAGACTGTATGAACTAAAAGATCACAGACCTGTTATCTTGACTGGAGATTTACCCATAGTTATTTTTTCCTTCACTACTGACAGGATAAAGGACTTGTGAAGACCACCATATTATTTATACATTATTTAAAGAAATGACATCTCTGCACATGTACCAAGCATTAAATGTCTTACCCTACTCTGCTCCCAGTCTCAGTGTGAATGCCGCCATATATGTGGGAATCAACTCAGCCTGAATTAATCACTTCTTCATCTGCCATCTCAGATCTCACTTTACTTGAGCACAGACTTGATTCAGCCCGGTATTGCAGACAATATTTGCATGACTGGGTCACAAACGTATAAGCTCTTTGAGGGCACCCATTCCAGTGATCATGCAATATTTTGTCTTGCTGAGTAAATAAATCAACTGAATTTAGAAGCTAAATGGCATTTTTTTCTAATTAAGAATGTTTTGCTGCTAAGGTCTAATTTGTGCTCTACTAGAGTTCCTACTGCGACTTGCATAATTAAGTGGGGCTCTAGAAAACTTGTAAGCTGGCTTATGATATTAAGTCCACAAATGATGGGGGAGGACAAAAACTTTTCATGCTTTGATGACTGTGATAGCTCTTGTGTCTTTTGCCCAGCACGTACAAGCTCTCCTCTTTGTTCTGGTAGCGAACTATGATCCACAGACTCATAACTAATGCGAAGCCATGACTGGAACCTGTCTGTGACAGGCAATATTGAAGGTGGCCTCCAAGGTTCCTACACTCTGATGTGGACACCCTAGGGAATCTCCTCCTTTCAGTGGGAACAGGTTCTGTGAATATGATAGGAGAGCTTTCCCTTGATGAAGTTACCCATCGGTCGGCTTGGAGTTAAGCAAAAGGGAGAGGATCCTGGATGAACCTGACCAAATCAGGTGAGCCATTTAAAAGGTGAGCATGAGAGATCGCTTTCTCCAGGACTTCCAGGCAGCGCAACAGCCGTGTATGTGAGAAGAGAGGAGCTCCTGAGAGTGACCCCTGGCAGATGGGCTAGTGGAACGGACTTGCATGTAGAGGCAGGACTAGATAGAGTGAGGCAAGAGGAAGACACCTGTATTCGTGTGCGACTGCTGTTGGTAGAGCTGAAAAGGAAGAGTGACAGAGCACCACAAAGTCACTACTTCCTAAGTTTTGTACATTCCAAACTATGTTTCAATGTTCAATAATGTCCACATTAGTAAACTACATTCACAGGTGGATTTAACTCCTCTGGGTTTTATTTTACTGTAGTTCTCGTCAAATTAAAATACTTTTTAAGATTTCTTTGGGTTATAAGGAAACCTGTTCTGGAGAGGAATATAAATTCATTTCTCACTGTCAGGCTATGCCTAAGATTTATTTTTTTAAGACATAATAGCTGCAGCCATATTTCCCTAGTGATAAAAAGAAATCCCCTTAGTAATCCCTACAAAATCCTAAAGGGCTAAAATGCAATGAAGAGGATTTCTAATGGTAAGTTATAAATCCTTTTAGAGAACATCTTGGTTTAAAATAATTTTGAAAAAAAAAAAGAATGCTTAGGAATTGAATAGTACTATTTAGAAATCCTTCAGCCATATCAAGGACACTCAAAAGGATTGCACATTCAGAGCTGAGAAGATGAAGTTGTATTGGTGATGGCGTTGGGCAGCAGGAAACTAATGGTACCAGAGAAACACAACTGTACACTCTTAAAGCATGAAAGAGATTCAGGGGCCATTCATTCCACCACCCCAACTCAGACACTCCTCTTCAGCAAGGATCGTAGGCAGAGATCTAAGCACCCCACAAGTCAGCACATTCCTCAGGTTAATTAAGGAGAAATTTAGCTCCGTGTAAATGTTAACCTTTATGGAAGTTTTACTCTCCGACACTCCAGAGAATAAGTTCTCTCTCTTCTATCTGGATGGCTTCCAATATTTGACAGGAGCTCCTACTATTTCTAACTTTCACAAATTGGATACCTATAGGGTATATGAAATTTAAACAAAGACATAAAGATAGAAGATGTAAAGCTTCAAGACAACGAGAGTGGTAAGTTCTGCGGCAAACTGGAAGGAAGATCAATGCCCCCACGGACGGGCAGCTGCAGCTCCTTCCCCGCCCATATGTGGTAATTTGGGAATTAATCACAACAAACCAGAGATCTGGATCATCAAGAATAAAACCTCCCCTCTAAAAAAATGTCATGAATTAACCTGTATACTAAGATGTCACATTTGATCCTCTTAAAGACATCCTTTAAGCTGAGACTTTAGAACACCATTAGTATTTTAAAGTATTTGTCATTTGATGTGGAGAAGATAATCTGAAGTCTACAAGTATTTAATTAAATAGAAACGGAAATCTTGAGAACCTTCATTGAGTTTCTACAGTTGGGGCCAGAAAGGCTAGAATGTTTTACGTTAATTAATGCTGGAAAATTGAAGCAACAAATTCTGAGGGATGCAGATGACATCCCCAGGGAACATATTGTGTAAAGATCCATCTGCCACATGACCTGAAGACATGGTGAGCACTTTGGACGCTCTTTCCAGAAACCCATACAAGTACATAGCATTCGGCATATCATCTCTGAGGCTCGCCCATCCCCTTGAAGGGTATTCATTGTCTTCAAGTCCAAATACCCTTCAAAATAAAAATGATAATGATAATAAAAGCTAACACATATTAGGCACCACAAAGGATTATTGAGAAGATTACAAGAGATAAGTGAACTTATCTCGAGAGTTGTAAGGATGAAATAAATCAATACATGTAAAATGCTTGAACGATGCATTATCTTAACTATCATACCAGTTCTCCAGTTTTAAAACAGATTCTTTTTTTTTGAACAATATTAGACTTACAGTAAAACTATGATAATAGTACAGACGTCCTACAGACGCCACACCCAGTTTCCTCAACTATGAATGTCTTACATTGGTGTGGTACACTTGTTTTAATTAATGATTCCATATTGATACATTATTATTAACTAAAGCCCACACTTGATTTACATTTCTTTAGTTTTTTCCCTAATGTCCCCTTTCTGTTCCATGATACCACCCAGGATACATTACATTTAATCATCTTAACTCCTTAGGTTCTTCTTGGCTGTGACAATTTGTCAGACCTTCCTTGTTATTGATGACCTTGATGGTTTTGAGGAGTACTGGCCATATACTTTGTAGAACGTCACTCAGTTTAGATTTATCTGAGGTCTTTCTCACGATTAGACTGAGATTAAGATTTGAAAGAGGAAGACCACAGAGCCAAGTATCATTTTCTTTTGATTACATCAAAGACACCTACTATCAACATGGCGTCCCTGATGATGTTAACCTTAATCACCTGGCTGAGGCACCGTTTGCCAGATTTACCACTGGCAAGTTAGTCTTACCTCCTGCCCCCCCGTTTTCACACTGTTCACTTTAGAAGGAATCACTATGCACAACCTACCCTTAAAGAATGGGGAGTTATGCCTTAGCTCCTTGAAGATGGAACATCTAAATAAATTACTTAGAATTCTGCATGGATTTGTCTATTGCTTTCCATTTATCTTTGTGTTCATTGGTTGACATCAGAATGAGTTCACGGATACTTATTTTATACTTCGGGTTATAACCCACTGCTACTGTATTTTGTTTTCCCAGTTTTCTTCACTGGGAGCTCTTTCAGTTAGTGCCTGTGTCCCTTTGACCCCATCAGAGTGGGGTGTTTACTTTTTGTGTGTGCACTTGCTTGCTCTCTGGCACTGCAAGATGCCCCAGGCTCATCTTGTCTATTTTCTGGCCCAGTCCTTGAATGAACCACTTCTGTGAGGAGCCCTGGATCCTTCTATTAGATCATAGTATTAGCAACCAAGATTTGGATGCTAAGTGTGCTCACCGTTACTGCGGGGATATTTTTATGTGCTTATCCACCGACATATATACACATTTAACCCCTGCTCCTTTGGGATATACCTTTATCAACTATGGTACATATTTATGCACAATTTCTTTTACCTTTGTTTTAGAAACTCCATGTATTTCCAGGACTATGTGTCAGTGTTGTGTTTCTCTACTCTTTTCAATGAGATTGTTTCATATATTTTAATATGATTAGTTTTGTTGTTGTTGTCACGGTCTCCATTCACCTGGGATTCCCTTGATCTCTGAACTATTTTTTTTATATTTTCAAATATTCAAGTTTATTCTTTTTTTTTTTTTAAGATTTTGTTTTTATGTATTTGACAGAGACAGCCAGCGAGAGAGGGAACACAAGCAGGGGGAGTGGGAGAGGAAGAAGCAGGTTCCTAGCACAGGAGCCTGATGTGGGGCTGGATCCCAGAACGCTGGGATCATGCCCTGAGCCAAAGGCAGACGCTTAACGACTGCACCACCCAGGCACCCCTCAAGTTTATTCTTTGTTCTGTAAATTTCAGTGGGTTTTGACGAATGCATAGTGTCATGTATCCACAATTACAGTATCAGAGAATAGTTTTACTGGTTTAAAAAAATCCCCTGTACGTGATCTGTTCAATCCTGAATCTCTGGCCACCAAAGATCTGGTAACTCTCTCTAAAGTTTTATTTTTCCCAGAACGCCATACAGTTGAAATCATGCATCTTGTAGTCGTTCCATAATGGTGTCTTTCACTTAGCTATATGCATTTAAGTTTCCTCATATCTTTTCATGACTAAAAAGCTCACTTCTTTTTATGCCGAATAATATTCCACTGTATGGATATGCCATAGTTTGTTTGTGCATTCACATATTGAAGTTGTTTTAACATTTACCTGCAGGTTTCTGTGTGGACATAAACTTTCAAGTCAGTTGGGTAATATCTAGAAGCATGATTGCTAGATCATATAATAAGATTATGTTAAGCTTTGTAAGATATTGTCAAACTGTCTTCCAAAGTGTTTATACCAGTTTTTATTCTCACCAGCAACAAATGAGAATTCTATTTGCTCCACATCTTTCCCAGCAATCGTTGTTATCAGTTTTTACAATTTAAGCCATTTTACTGGCTTGCTGTCCTTCACTGGGTGTTTTACATTTATTTTCACCCATTCTGTTGTTTGTCTTTCCATCCTCTTAAAGTCTGTCCCAGAGCAAAAGTTCTATTTTTAATAAAGTTTAGTTTATCAGTCTTTTCTTTGGAGGATCATACTTTTGGTATTGTATTTAAAAACTTACCATCAAACTCAACTCAATCGAGATTTTATTCAAGTCTCCATTTTTCAAGAATTATACACTTCTTTTTTTAGATGGCAAAATTGCGAGGTGAAAAACAACCGGGCCAAGGTCACAGAACCTGAATTTCAACTCGGTTTGTCTGACCTCCAAACCCTATGTTCTCAGCATTTTTTTTTAATTTTTCAGAACTATGCCATTTAGTGTGAAGATTAAATGAGATAATGCATGGAAAGTACTCTGGGCATGTCGAGTGCAATCTTTCTATTATTATTGCTTTGGTTTTGCTGTTATTAATATTCCTCTTAGGCATGGTTACTATCTTGGGTTTTGATTTCAGTTTTAACCACACTAATTCAGAGTGAAACCTCCCTGGCATACTGGACTAAAGATGTTTCACTGAATATAAAGTAGTTTTATGGAGGTTTATATTGATATGATTAAATAATGCAGAAATTGGAGTGCCCTTCATTGCACAGATCAGCAATGATATATGGAACATCTAAGCAAAACTATAACTTTCTCCCTTATTAAGACACTTGAGCTAAGATTGTTGAGAAGTCCCCTCTTGCTCTTTGGGTTCTCTTTTTCCTTACCACCTTCAAAAGAAAACATTTGGCATTTATTATTTAAAAGGCAGGTGCAACGGATTCTCTTATGAATGCAGTAAATCACCAAAGATGGTCTGTGTCTGAGGAGCCTGGGAACATCCTGCAAGGCATTGTAAGGGGAAAGTGAAGCTGCTGCTGGCGATTTAAAATATTTTTTGATCTCTCGCTGTGTGTTAGACACAGCAACAAGAATTTCACACATATTACATTACTTAACCTCAGTTATTCTTACTATAATTAAAACCCAGGAAACAGAGGCTCAGAGATATTATCTTAATTGCATAGGGTCACACAGTGAGGAAGAATGACCTAAGGATTTGAGCTCTGGTCCCACTGAACCTAGAGCCTTTGCTCTGAAGCACAGGCTCTTCTACCCAAGAGAAATCGTGTGGTTAAAAGGCTAGAGCTTCATCGTGCCAATTTCTTGTAAAGGGAAAGACCTCAAAGCACCGAAGGCATTGGGTGGGAGAATTCTGGAAGACTATCCCAAAAGTTGTACTTATGCCATGTGGCCAGGAGAGTGGCAAAGCATCACGGTTTCTATTCATAGAGTTTGATTCTTATTCAGTTTAGTAACTGAGCTATATTGCTCCCAGTATGTTTGACTGTATTCTATAAACGACTAAAAGGAATGAGGACAGACAGAAGCATCTGGACCATGCTGAATGTTGAGTTGTCGATGTATGCTAAGGAAAGGACTGATAGCCTGACAGATCTGTTCTAACAAGCTAATCCAAGAAATCAATGCTAATATGTTTGAATAGGAGAGTCAGAATCAACTGAGAAACAGCTTCAGTCCATCCCAAAGGAGTAGCACAGTAGACACATACGTACACAGCTGACGATGGTAACAATAGATCTACTTTGAAGTTAACTCTTTTTATATGTCATATGTTTTCTGTATAATAATACCCATCTGCGGTAAGGATGGACAAATGTCAAATACTTTTTTTATTAAAGTCAAGGTTGAATTGATTCAATATTGGAAGAATGTGCTAAAGGCTCTTCTAGATTTAAGCAAAACTTTCTGGATGGCTCTGCTGGTCTCAAACATTTGCCATGGGTATAATTCTTAACTGGAGGTTATTATGCAGAAAGGTGTGGTGTATGACTTTTCATAATTTACTGATCAAATAACCCTGAACATGTAAGTCGGGCACTGCCTTCGCTGGGTGTGAGATTGATAGAATCTCAGAATTAATTTCCCCTACGATTTAATAACTCCCATACATCCAATATCCTCCCCTGCCTCACCCTGTAGGGAGCTTGGAGGTTGAAGAAGGGAAAGTAAAGGGAAAGTATCACTTTCGGTAAGGACACCCTGATTTCCTTCTGGAATAGTATTCCTCAGAACTACATAGTATCAAGCCACATTAATGAGCTCTTAAGATTTTTACTGTTAAGGAGAATGATGCAGAAAGAAAAACAGTAAAAAGTGGTGGAGTCCATTCATTCCAGAAATGACAACATGAAGAAATTGTGAACTAGATCCTACATCTTAAATCATGGCCAGGTACTGATTTCTGCGTGTGCGTATGTTTCCTAAAAGATGTTTTTCCAACATTCCCTTCAATTTTCCAAGTCCCCTGGTAGTCCTCCAGTAAATGCATTTTCTACTTATATTAGCTGGATTTGCCTTTTTTCAATTAACTGACAATAAAGTATTATAACTGATCATATCATCTAAAAGAATCAGGTACCAATGTACCTATTGAAGCGCAAAGAAACTGGTAGCCTCACTAGGTTTATGTTCTATTTTTTCTCTGCCTAAAATGTCTTTTTTACAAATACCACCCTTAGAAAGTTATGTTTGTTCAACGCTAAGGTTATTGAGAGAGAATGTGGAATAGGCTAAGAGCTTCTAAAGATGACAGCTCCCCCTGTGGCTGGAATGGTGTGCTGCAAGCCCATCTAGCAGCTCCATGTTTACTTCAGCCACAGGGCTGGGTGTGCACATGCAGAACCAATGAAAGAAAACAAAAAGAACAAAAGTAACAGCAGGTGGGATGGACCATCCATTATCTAACCAGTACCAAGAGCGATCAAACCAAAAGGTAAAGAAGATCATGTTGCTTCTCTACTAAAATTTGTCAATGGCTCAATGGCTGCCATTGCATTTAGAAGTGACCCACAAGGCTCACGTGACTTGGCTTTTTTCGTTTTTTCCTCCCCAATCTCATCTCTTGTGCTCTCCTCCCCACTCACTGTGCTTTAACTACACTGATCTTTTTTTTTTTTTTTAGTTCCTTAACAGGCCAAACTCTTTCCCTAATGGCTTCTGCCTTTGCTCTTTCCTTGGACTTGTTCCCCCACCCCTCACAGTTCCCTATCTTTACATCACAGGTTCCTTAATCATGCTTTTGGTCTTGGATTGAATGTTCTCTCTTCATCTGTGGCTACCCTATCCTATATAACCACCACTCTCCAGTTATTTCCTATTTCAGTGCTCATTCATTTTCATTACAAAGCTCATCGCAATATCTATTTATTTGTTTAGGGTCTGTCCCGCCTAGACTATAAGCTCCATGATGGTTGGCATTTTGCCTACCTCAATCTCCACGGTGTCCTTGGTGCCCAGAATGGTGACTGGAAAATACTAATATGGAAGTAATTATTTTTAAATACTGAGATTCAGACAGATTCAGAGATAAGCATCATGAAATTAAGGCATTAGTCAATATGTTCAGAATCCGTTCTCTTTGTCACATCTTTCAAGCCAGGAAAAATACTTGGTAGTTGAGACTAGCATACAGAAAATAAACTTTGTAAGCAAAAATTGTGTGATATACCTATATCTAATAGTCACGTTCCAAGATGGCCACATTGATTCCACATTGATTCTTACCACCTGATTCATGTTCTTGTTAAGTTCTCCCATTGAGTCAATCTAACCCGCACAACCAGTAAAATATTGCAGAAATGGTGGCGTATGATTTCCAAGGCTACGTTATAAAATCTAAAGCTATGAGTGCTTTGCTGTCCCTCGTGCCCTGTGCTTTGAGGGAAGCTAGCTGCCATGTTGTGGAAACATTCCAGCAGCCCCATGGAGAGAGCCAAGTGGTAAGAAAATAAGACCTTCTTCAAATAGCCAGCATCAACTTGCTGGTTGGGTGTGTGGGTTATTTCAGCATGGGATCCATCATCAAGCCTTCAGATGACTGCAGCCCTACACACTATTTTGTTTACAGCTTCATGAGACACCCTGAACTAGAAATACCTAATTCAGTTCTGGATTTCTAACCCACAGAAATGGTGAAATAATTAATGTTTGTTGTTGCTTTAGCATCTAAGTTTCAGGGTGATTTGTTAGGCAGCAATAGCTAACTAATATACTATCTCAGGGTCTGGAACAAAAAATATCACAAAAATGGTAACTAACAGCAGCTAGTAGCAGCAACAGCAGGTTAGCTATCTGAATGGGATTAGAGAAGAATAGATACATGTGCATGGAGAGGGAGTTGTGGGTATTTATTGTCCTGCTGAGCCCTGGGGAGCTGTGCCATGATTACTGGGCATCAAAAATGGCTTTCTTCGGGGCGCCTGGGTGGCACCATGGTTAAGCGTCTGCCTTTGGCTCAGGGCGTGATCCCGGCGCGTGGGATCGAGCCCCACGTCAGGCTCCTCCGCTATGAGCCTGCTTCTTCCTCTCCCACTCCCCCTGCTTGTGTTCCTTCTCTCATTGGCTGTCTCTATCTCTGTCAGATAAATAAATAAAATCTTTAAAAAAAAATGGCTTTCTTCATTGTGCCAGGCCAAAGGGTAGATACAGTTGACACATTAGAACAATGAAAGAAAACAAAAAGAAGTGAAAGTGAAGGCATTAGTCAGTATGCAAAGCTGATCACAAAAGGGCCTAATTAATGTGTATGAATGCTGATGATCTTGCTGATAATACCTGGACTCTCGGGATGGTCCCCTGAGTTGTCATTTATATAGATCACCTTTCATTCAAGACCCTAAAAATGAAGACCTGTGACAAGCCTAGTTTTCCTGACTAGAGTCAAGATACTTGTGACAAAGCCTTCTAAGTTAATTTCAATTTCTTCAGGTTCTGATAATGGAATCACACTTGTAAGGTAAAACAAATGGAAGGTGTTAAATAATAGACAATTCTTCCAAAATAGGACTTGGTGCTAATAGGAGAGAGAGTTACAATTTTTTTTCTCCCTTCCTTTTTCTCTCAAATGCAAGCTCTTTACAGACCCAGGGCAGCAAATGAAAAACAAAATAGATCTTTGTGATGAATTTTGGTGCTTTCAAATCATCTTTAAGTCAATACTTCAGGAAAAAATGAAAACTGAGGTATATGGGTTTAAAAGACAGGCCCAGAATTTCAGTTACTAGAGGTTTCATATCTGTTAATTTGGACTATGTATTCTTGAATTTCAGTCTGAGACAATAAATTAGATATAAATTGTATTGGAGCTTATACTTTTTGCTCTAGTTGTGTCTGTACTATGAAACAAAAATACTCAGTTCTCCAGCACCACAAACATGAACACCAGAGACAAAAAGGTCTTTGGGATATTGCAGTTTTAATGATACAATGAAAATATTTCAACAATTCCAGAAACAAAACATACTACTGCAGTTCTGAATCAATGTGTGAACACACTGGAAGCCAGAAACTCAGGGGCTGAGATGGCAGAGAACAGATGTAGGATATAATACCGCATGCAGGAGATGGCAAATAAACCGGTTAAGAAGTAAGAAGGGACAACGACAAAATGATGTGTTACTCCCTTAACTCAATTGTCTATGAGAATCACAGCATTTCTGTGTTGCTTTTGATTTGCTATGAAACTACATTATCTAGTTTTTGTGTAACAGTCTTGGAAATCACCACTACGTGATGGAATATTCCAGATGGAGGGCTAAGGATGTTCCAGGCTGTATTCATTTTCTCTTGCTGCGTAACACATCACCACAAACACAGTGGTTTAAAACACTGTATCATCTCGCTGTTTCTGTGTGTCAGGAGGCTGACACATTTCAGCTGGGTCCTCCACTCAGGGTCTCTCACAGCTGAAATCAAGGTACTGGCTCTCTATGTCCTCATTTGGAAGCTTGACTAGGCAAAGATCTGTTGCAAAGCACCCTCAAGTTTCTGACGGGACTCATTTCCTTACAGCTGTATGTCTGAGGTCCCCCCCCCCTTTTTCCCTACATGCTGGTAGAGGACCTCAGCTCCTGGAGGTCACTCTCAGGCCCTATCCATTAAACGGCATAAAAAGTAGGAGGTGTCCCTGCAGCTTTGAATTTTTCTGATTTTTCTGTCTCTGACCATTCGACCCTCTTTTATTTATTTTATTTATTTTTTATTTTTTTAAAGATTTTATTTATTCGACAGAGATAGAGACAGCCAGCGAGAGCGGTAACACAAGCAGGGGGAGTGGGAGAGAAAGAAGCAGGCTCATAGCGGAGGAGCCTGACGTGGGGCTCGATCCCATAACGCCGGGATCATGCCCTGAGCCGAAGGCAGACGCTTAACCGCTGTGCCACCCAGGCGCCCCGACCCTCTTTTAAAGGGTCACCCAATGAGATTAGTCTCAGTCATATTCAAGAGCAGGAGATTCTTCAGGGCATGCACACCGGGGGGTGGGGGTCTTGGGAGCCATCTTTCAACTATGGTTGCCACAAAGGCAGACAGGTTGGAGGGCATTGTGCACAGAAGGGCAGCACAGGTATATAGGCTTGTACCTGCAACCGGGAGAGCTGCCTTGCTTCTTTTTTCTTGTAGGGAGTTGAGCTTCCCGGAACACTGAAAGTTAGGGGTTACGATATTGTTCAGGGAGAACAGACACAGCTTTATTCTCAAAATAAGAATGTGTGTGGCCTTTCTGTGGCTGAGCTCAGTTCAAGAGGCAGCCATTCCCTAAAGGAAAGGATTCAAATTAAGTGAGTAGGTTCTCCTGATCCGTGACTTAAGAGTCACGAAAGGCAGGATGCAGAAAGGATTCAGCTCTTCCCTCAAATCTGGCAGGACCCCACCTGCACAGAAAGGTGTTCCCTCAGACTGTGGACCCAGAAAGGACACGGGGCCAAGAGGAAAACGGTGCCCAGACCTGGCCTTGATTCTGCTTGCTATTACCACCTTGCCGGTTACGCCCTTGAGCCAATCAACAGGGTGTGCTCTAATATTTCCAATACACCATGGGCTCTACTGAGGCTATCGGTGACTGAAGTAAAATGACCAGGTTTGTACTGGTGCACGGGTCCAGACAGATAGAAGGGATAGCTCCCAAACTTTGTATCTTCTGCACAGCAGTGACTGGCAAGTTGTATCTTACCACAGAAAATGTTTTAAGATAAAAAAAAATGATAATAATTCCATCTTTTCTTTTCTCACACAGCCAAAAATAAAAATGGGCAGAGTTTATATTAAAGTGAGTATGAAGTCTACTGTTATTCCACTGCTACCTGGAGAGAGTACCTTTCCAAGTGCTACAATTATCGAATGTGATGGGTGAAGAGTGCCTAACTCGAGAGCTGTGGTCATCGAATGAGATGCGCCTCATGCCTGGCATACGGTAAGAGATTCCTAATCACTACTACTGCTGCTAGTGCTAGTCCCATCAGAAGAAAATTTTGTATGGAATTGTTATTGTTATAAAACTATGACAACCAATTGCTTATGGGTTCCCAATTGGTAGTTCTTAAAGCTTAGTGTGTGTCAGAATCACACTGATTCTGATGGCTCGACTACATACAGAGTGCTGCTACTCCACAGTTCTGCATTCAGCAAGTCTAGGGTGGGGCCCTGAGAATTAGCATGACATGCTCATGATCATGGTCTACTCTGTGGAGTTCGTTATTTCAGAAAGGTGATAAGAAAAAAAGGCAATCCGAGTGGTAATGACATTCTACTGCATAGGCAGCCCTGTAACATGTGAACATATTTTTACTCTTATGAGTTTATTTGCTGGTTTATAGAAAAAGAACCAGTTTTAAGTAACCGTGACATTTTAATATTTATTTTGGAAAACACAAAGAAATCATAATGTGTAGGATCTTGGACCCCTGACTGAAGAATAGGAAAGTTTCAGACTATAGTAAATTTATGGATCTTGATCACCAGGAAGTCACCCCATAGTGTTCACTAGTGGGCAGTATCCTCACTTTTTGCTAAGATGGGGCTGAAAAATACCTGTTTTCTAAAAACTACCATGCAGGTTGGTAACACTTAGGGTAGTCCTTGTCATGCACTTTAGTATTAACCTTGACCATAAACCTTTATTACATACTATGTACACAAAATTTATGGATTTTGTTGATGTTAAACTAGAATTGATGTAGCCCAAGTTGGTCCAATGAGATACAACGCCAGCGCTGTGTTTGGAACCACTTGAAAAAGAAGTAATTTTCTTGGGCTCAAGGTAATTAAGGTGATAGGATGTGAATCAGGAACTGGGGCCGGACAGGGGGGCTGGGGGGTAGCTCTCTTGTCTTCACACAAAAAGACCGTGCCAGACAACAAGACCAACTCAGAGGACAGCAGAGCTTAGACATTGGAGCATGATTAATGGTGATGTTGAATAACTGGATCCAACTGTTCCTGAAGATATATATTTTTTCATATATATGAATCAATAAATCTTTTTCTTTTCTTTTCTTTTTTTTTTTTTTTGCTTAGGCCAATTTAAGCTGATTTTTCGATCTAAGACTGAAAGAGCCCTGAATAATGTCATTTGGAAATTGTTGTCTTTTATAAAACATGAGTACCTTATTATCAACACATATTTTATAGCATTTCATGACAAATCAGAGACATAGTAAAGAGAAGAAACGTTAACATTTATTTTATGTTAAGGCTGTCAACCAGCTATTATCTGTCATTGGTTGTCATATCACATTTTTTTCCAGGAAAGTATCATATTCTTTATGGTGACAGGGAAGTAAATTCAAGGCAGCCATTATGCTAGTTTAACACACAGCGTGTCTCTTTCTTACCTCATCTTGTTAGACATAGTTTAAACCCTACTCCAAATGTCTTTACTACGCAACAAAGACGGCTGGTTCTTCATGTCTACATCTGCAGTCTTAAATTAAAACACAGAACAAATAATGAAAACATGTAACATCACTCCAATCTCCAGGTGGCATGTGGAATGAAAAGGAAATTTGAAGCCGTGCCCTTCATCATTATCGCTGCTGTGTGAGGATGACCACTTCTCACTTCCACTGCGAAGGATTCCAAAGCATTTTAACCACAGAATGTTTTTGCAGGTTTCCAGAAAGCTCAATTTAAATGAAGAGAAAATCTGAACAATACCTAATTTCCCCCCTTTCTCCAGGTTAGTATTTTGCTACCTCCTATTTTCTTATTCATTTTAGCGGGACAAATTCTAGGAATAATTGCTCTTTTTTTTTCTTTATACATGCTTAGGTAAACAGTAATTTTATTTTTTCTGGGGCACAGCTTGTAATAATTTGTATTTCGCTTATAATCTGTTCCTTTGGAAATTCACATCAATTACCAACAACTATAGTGGTTTGAAGAAAAGATTATCAAGGGACACTTTCCAGTCTCCATGACTCTAATGCCAGGCTAAGTTTACCCTTGCCTGATGATAGCAATGTAAACTACCAGTTACTGATGGAACTACCTAGCATGTATGCTTTAAATACCCACTTCTTACAGAGGCAGCAAGTGAGACTCAGAGATAATGTGCCTTGCCCGGAGTCACAGAGCCCTGGTGGTCTCCCAGCCCGATATTCTTTTCCATTTCCTATACTCCTTCACTGTCATTTACCTCTTCACAAGTGTAGAATATCGCAGAGGATACTAGCTGTGTGAAAAGGGGCTGTGAAATGAACACAGCCAGAGCCCTGATCCTTGCAATGATTTCCATTGGGTTTATTGACTAAGAGTTTCAGCTCATAAAGTACAAACCCTTGTTATTGAACTGATTTTAATCATCTCAGGAAGAGGGTGATGTCTAAAACTCACCCGTATCTTACAGAATAAGTTAAAAGAAATCCTCTGTCATATAATCCTTGTACTGCAGTATTATTAAATCATGGTTCATTTTCTTGGGCTTACCCAAGTTACGGAATCCCCACACATGACATACAAGGTCAGTTTTATCCCGTATGTGGAAATTCAATTGACCAATGTACTTTATAATTCTGTAATAGGATACAATTTACTAAATGGGAATAGCTATGCTTGAAGTGAAGGGGAAAAAAGGAAGTGGGTTTATAGGGCATCCGGGAGCCCAAATGATACAGTGGAAACAGGCTCTCAACCAGGAAACTGTAGATCTTAGTTATCTCATGGATTAGTCATTAACTCACTGGATGACCTTGAGCAAATCACTTCAGCCTGACCATTTCAGTTTCCTCAGAAGGGAGTTGGAAAAGTTTACCACTGAAATCAAACTCTATACAGAGAGCTTGTTAAGGGAATGTAGTGGACATCTGGACATGTGTCTTGTCCTGCCCTGTGCTTGTTGCTTTTACTTTGTCCTTCTGTCTGGGATCTACCTCTTTTTTACTTCATGGCATTCCCAGAGGCTGCCAGTCCCAATTATATATTCCCTGCCCCAGTGATGGCACAGGATTCAAGCTCATCTGTCAGAGTGTCTCTCTCCCTGTAGACCCAAGTACTGGTACAGAAATGAGCAATATCATGAAAGAGAGATAACCAGGGTCACTTTTGGAATTCATATGGATGTAGAGGACGGAGAAATGGACCGATTTTGATTGCTACTTGTAATGCCTGGTGAAACTGGGCCTTCCTGTGACCTTTGATACGAGGTGAAGAGACACCGTATAAGAATTAAGGCAACCCAGAGGAAAGTAGAGATAAAAAATATAGAAAGAGAGACAGGATCCAGGTTTTATCTTTAGGACCTCTGGATCCAGCCATACCTGAGGACGTATTTACTTTCCTGGACTTCCCCAAACATAATCCAATAAGCTCCCTTTCTTCACTTAAGATAATTTGAATAGCTACTGATTGAATTTTGATTAGTATCTCCAGAAATCTTGTTATTTAATCTCCGGAATTGAATACTATACTGCAATTAAGTAGATGCTTATTAGCTATGTGTTGATAAATTGAATGTATGTTACGAATGGTTCTAGGAAATGTATGTCCAATATTTAAGTCTACATTGTTGGGAAACATGAGGATTTTTAAAGACTAATCACCATTCATTCATTCCATGAATATTTATTGGATAACTTTTACATACTAAGCCCTGAGGATGCAGTACTGAACAAAAGAGACAAAAATTCCTGCACCCACTGAGCTAACATCCTAGCAAAACTTGAGTTACATTCCCTTTAATTACACGTAATTCAAGTTTTGCTTTAATTACACGTAATTCAAGTTTTGGGAACATTCAATCCACTATATTCAGGAACAATTAAACCCAGCATACAAAATAACAATATATAACTTCCAGATCTTAGTTCTCCAAATACTTTTCTTTCACCAGTGAATTTGGAACCTAGTGTACCACCAAAGCCTGAAGGTACAATATTTGTTAAGTTTTTAAACAAGAGCTCTTGCTTGCTGTTTTGGCAAAGATATATTTATGCCTTGTCTGATTGCACATTTCTGTAAAATAATTTTAAGTAGTCCCTGTCAACTGAAGTTAGATTTAATACAACCACGCTGCCAGCAATTATTTTTAAAAAGGCACTGACATTTCCTTCTTTATAATTAGATGTTGCCCTGATACAGAGAATAAAGACACCAGGTCCTGAATTTCGATTGTTGCCTGACGCAATGCTCATTGCATTCCCTCAACCTCAAAGGAGCTGGTCCTTCTGATCGAACTGTCATAGAACGTACTAGGTAAAAGTCAGGTAATTCCAAAAATACACCTGATCTGATGAAAGCATATAATCCATACCATACTCACTTAGTCCTCCTACATTTTACCATTGTATTGTTAAGAAAAGCAATACAGTATGCTACAGGAAACATTTCAGCAGAGCATAAATGTTCTATTTATGGGCTATGGTATTTTTCATGCACTTTGCTAGCAAATCATTCTAAATAAACCAGAGTGTTGGCAATACCTAACATAGTAAATTATCACACATTTTCTTCAGTTGGTGACTATATATATTCACCAATTACTGCTGGGGTATAAAGCTTGATTCTAGGCCTTGCAGAAGAAAGAGAGAAGCAACACATGTTGAATCTGTGATAGGATATCTGATATATTGGGCATTCCCTCTGCTTTCTTGTATCACAGTTCTTTCTGCACTTACTCCTAGTGATGAAATACCACTTTCTTCTCTGAAATCCATTCCACGCAGCTGGCTGGAGTTCTGTCTAACTCCCCCAGCTAGAGATTGGGTCCTATGGTTAACTCGGATCAAATGATCCAACCCGTGTGGCCAGAGTGATTGGTTCAGTTGCTGGTAAACGACCCAAACTGAAGTAATTAAAGTTCTTCTTAGAAAGGTTTTAAAGAAAGTACAGGGCGTGATTACTCAGCAGGGATCGATGGTGGCTGTCTTGCCCACCAGGTTGAGAAAGCCCATTCATGAGATGGACAGAGACATGGAGTGCTGAAAAGAGCAGGCGTGACACCTGGTTCCAATCATATAGGAAATGTAACATAGGAAAACAGAACTAGGAGGAGGAATGAAAGACAGAAATTTCACCACATCATTTTTGCTCCCCATATGCAACTACACTCTGGATCTTTGAAAATATTTGAGGTGATAAACCTTCCTTTGTTTTTTCCTTAAGTTAACACCAACTGCATTTCCTCAGCTAAAATAACAGGGACGGTACATGGGGAAACCGACGTGTCAGTACAAATACAGACCCATAGAGGTATCATCCAAACTGACAGACTGATTCATACATTTACTATCAGCAAGTTTCATTCACCCTTTCAAATACATCCCAAGCACCTACCATGTTCCAGGTACTTGGGAGAATAAAGATAAGTAAGATCCAAGCCCTTCAGAAGTTCATGGTCGAGAGGGAAAGGCAAACATACCAAAAAGCTATTCCAATGAGGCGTGATGACAGCTTTAATTGTAGTGTGAGAACTGAGGGTCTGATGAGAGTATTTTTGGAGGCTGAGGCAATTAGGGAATGGTTCCAGGAGAAATGGAGTGCAGAACAATGAACTAAAGGTACCCACTGATAGGAGGAATGCATTACCATTTTACCCCTTTTGAGAGCCTAGGAAGATGTATTAAGTTATGCGGAACAGAGCAACCTCTGGGCCTGGTGAGAACTGTTCACACACAAGTGAGAAGGTCAGAACCAGGTCCCTGCTTCTAAACTGGCTTCCCTCGCCCTTGTTGGAGAATCATTCCCCACCCCCCACCTCAGCTCTTTGATGTATAACTCACCTTTATGAACCATGATATTTCTGAAATCCTATGTAGTTCTGGTGCTATTTGAACCATAGGAAGACAGAAAAAATACGTATTTTTTAATCGTTGAGTGGCAGAGTGACTTGGGTGCAAGACATTTTGACAGCAGTAGAGTCCATCCATAAACATTTACTGATCATCCCAGGATCAGTGCTAAGAGCTAAAGGGAACCACGAAACACAAAAGATATTGACCTGTGGGGGGAGACACAGGGGAAGAAATAATCAAGTGTTATATGGTAATGACCTCAATGCAAAGTAGAAATCTGTATGGCCTGATAGAGTCAAGCACAACATGATCCTTCTGGGCATGGCTTGGAGCAAGATTTCACAACCTTGGCAATGTTCACATCTGGGACCAGATAATTTCTTGCTGTTGGGGGGAGGGGTGGCAGGCAAATCACCTCTGGTTGAGAACTACTGGTCTCGAGGTACTAATATTTAAAGATGGAAAGATCATATGTGGAATTCCAGCTAAGACACAGTCATAAGCATCTCTACATAAGAAATTCTCAAACTCTATTTAACTAAAATGTTAACAAGCCCAGATGTTTGTAGCAGTGTACTGAGATTAGAGGAGTAAATAAGAATAAGAAGCCTATGTCATACCCTCCCAGGGCATAAACTTTCCCCTTGAGGATTTAGAAGGAAATTAAGCAATTTAGGTTGTAATTCGGAGCACCCATATTTATATTTAAGCAAATGCACATAAATTACAGGGCAAACCCAATTTTAGTAGAAGCTCGAAAGAACATTTCCAAATGCTGTGGGCTATTTCAGGCTATAGTCCCAATCCAACCCCTTCAAACACACCCTCGTCCTCCTCTGCCATCAAGAGAACATTGGAAAAGCACACGAGGACCCAGACATAGATTAGCATACAGGGAACACATGTACTTTAAACAGGATTATAGGAAATGAAGTGGCTGGACTCAAAGAGTGACTATTGCAGAGAAATCTAGGAGAAGGCAATTACCATTATTGCTGATGATGGTGATGACGACGACAAAGCCGCACCTGTAATGAATACTCGATATACGCAAGTCTCTGTATTAGGCACCTTACATTTAAGACCTCACACCCTGTGGGACAGCTACTTTTGTCACTATCATTTTAAAGCAGAGAAAATGAAGTTTTCGTAGGCTGAAGTACTTTGCCCCTGGTTGCATAACTATCATATTAGTTTCCTGCGGCTGCCATGATGAATGACCACAGACTGGGTGACTTAACACATTTATTCTCTCATAGTTCTGGAAGATAGAAGCCTGAATCAAGTTGTTGGCAGGCCCATGGTCTCTCCAAAGGCTCTAGGGAGGAATCCTTTATTGCCTCTTTCTAGTTTCTAGTGCTTGCCAACAATCCTTGTCATCCCTTGGCTTGTAGCTCCATCCCTCCAAGGTCTGCCTCCATCTTTACATGGCCTTCTTCCGTGTGCGTGTGTGTGTGTGTGTGTGTAACTCCAAATTGTCTTCTCCTTTTAACGATACCCTTTAGTCAATGGATTTAGGAGCCACCTCTAATCCAGTATGACCTCATCTTAATTTGACTTCATCTGCCAAGACTGCTTCCTAACAAAATCTCACTCACAGATACTGTGGGTTAGGACTTCAATGTATCTTTTGGGAGGACAGAATTTAACCCGCTACAGCAGGAAAAGGACATAAGGAGGTCTCCCACTTAGGACCCATCTCCATCCTCCACCTAACCTAAAAGCTCTATTATTTAACAATCATTTCTTTATTAAGAAACACTAACTATGTGCTAGATAATCTTCTAGGTGTGTCCTAAGTATACATTCTGTTAATTCTAACAGCCCTGACAGCCATGTGCTATTATTACCCCACTGTACATAAAATGTATCTGAGGCACAGAGAGTTACAAATCCTAACTAAGGTCCCCCAAGTCTGGCTCTTACCCACTCTGCCATCCTGACTTCCCCATTTGCACAGTGAATTGTAAATCACAATCGAAACCTCTGGGGCATAACTGGAGGTCACCGCAGGTAAATAATATTTCTGCAAAATGTCATAAAAGAGTGTCTAGGTACATGGGATACATGGCTGACACACAATAAAACTTATCCATTTTGTGTTTTAAAGCACATTTAAGGCATTTACTTTTTTCCCTGGTATTTTATATGTGTTTAAAAAATTTTTTTATATAATCACAATTGTCCTTTTTATACATAACAAAAATAGTAATATCATTTAATATCTAATCCCTATTCAAATGTCCCAACTGTCCAAAAGAGATCCTTTTATTAAGTAGCTTCATTCAAATATATATTCAGTTAAGTTCCACTCACTGTATTTAGTTGTTGTCTTTTAAATCTCTTTTAAAAAAGTCTCTTTGAAACAGAAAAGTCTCTGTACACTTTTTTGGTTTTTTTATAATAATTTTTTATTATATTATGTTAGTCACCATACAGTACATCTCTAGTTTTTGATGTAAATTTCCATGATTCATTACTTACATATAACACCCGGTGCTCCATGCAATACGTGCCCTCCTTAAAACCCATCACCGGCCTATCCCATTCCCCCACCCCCCTCCTCTCTGAAGCCCTCAGTTTGTTTCCCAGAGTCTATAGTCTCTCATGGATTAAGAAGATGTGGTCCATACATACAATGGAACCATTTTTTTTTTTAACTCAGTTAACCTATAAGATGACTCTTAGTCCTGACCACTTTGTTACCATTTTTAAAAGCAGCATTGCTTTGTTAAAGAGAACTTGGAAACTAAATGTATCGAGTACTATTGGAGTCTACCCATGTTTTCCCATTCAAAAATAGTACTCTTGACTCATTATTCTGTTTTATTACTTTGTTTTTATTACTTTATTACTTCTAACTCAACCTCGATCCTGGTAAAAAAAGAAATTACCTCTATTAGCTAAAAATGATAAGCTTGTTTTTTGATACAGGTTCCTGATGTATCATTTCTGGAAATGATTCCTTTCTAGTTTTACAATTTCTAACTGATTTACTGCCTACAACTATTCTTTATCCCTGAAGAATACCTTAAGTGGATATTATATGGCAAAAAACAAAACAAAACAAAACAACTGCTTAATCATATGATTTAATTTTCTTTGAGTACAATGTATCTTTGATAATCGTAGCACAGGCTACCGTTAAATAGTAAACTATTTAATCAACTGACATCAAGTCCACTATTAGTGTATCTGTAGAGAAAATTCTTTAGTCTTTTTTTTTTTTTTATAGTGGTCGAAGAGTTCCAATTTGTATAATGGCATAGTCTAAGTGGAGAAAGCAAAGGTGACTCCCACTGAATGATACTTTAGCCACCAAGGTAGACGGGATTATTATTCCCAGTGTCTCACCTTCTCCCTGTGATAGAATTGTACATGCCCTTTGTCATGTAACCTGGTAGTGAGTCCCCTTATTGGAGGCGGAGTATGCATCTCTAGCTTACTGACTTTGAGCTTGACCGTTTAATTTGTTTTGCAGTGGGCAGAAATGATAGTATTTCAATTCTAAGCCATGGGTTTAAGAGGCATTGCAAGAGTCCACCAGTTGGCTTGAGCTTTAGTCCTTCGGCACAGGAAGAACATACCCAGAGAGGTAGCAATCTTTCATCCTAGCCCAACTGAATCATAATGAAAGGTACACCCATGAACCTATAAATAAATATTTACAGTCATAAGAAACCGGGATTCAAAGGGTTGCTTATTTCACAGTGTTAGAAGAGAAAGCTGGCTAATACAGCTACCATATATAACAGATACAGAGATCTATTCCCTTTTTTACAACCCAACTCTAAAGCCTAGGAAACCTGAGAAACTTGGGAAAAACAGAATTTCTGTAAATAAAATCATATTTTCCTAGTGACTCACATAATCACTTCAGAGATGTTTTTGCCTGGGGAAAAATGTTGTCTTCAAAATTATAATGAAAGCCACACTCTCAAGAATGCAGCAGACTCAACAAATAACACTCTGCCAAAGTCCCTGTCCTTGACAATGCAAGAAACTATTGCCTACCACTTCGTGCTGAGGGAAGAAGTCTCATCGGAAGAAGACATAGTTTGTTTTTTTATTTGTTTTGTTTTGTTTGTTTTCTTGCTGTTTCATTAAGTTTCAAAGGTAACAGTTTTGGACAAGTTTTCTTTCCTTAATCCTATTTAACTTGCTGTTGCCTTTCTTGACATTTTTGTTGAAAATGTTGAAGCTAGGACACAACGCTTTTCTTTCTCTTTAACTTGACATCTTAAAAAAACACACTTTTTAAATACAAAAGTAATTTATATTTGAATGACAGTGTGTCTAAAATAAAAATAAGGCATCTCTCTCCTGGCAGATCCCACTCCCCAAGCACCATAGTTAATAGTGCGATATATAGAGTTAAGTCTTCTCCAAATCCTCTGTCATCCTGACATATACTAATGTTTATTTTTTATTTAGGAGCAAGAGAGAGGTCCTGCGTCTGACTCCTCATACTTAAAACACTTCAATGTCTTCTCACTCCCCACAGGATAAAGCTCAGCATCGTTAACGAGGCTTAAGAAACCCTGAATGATTTGTCCCCACCTACCATTTCATCCCAAAGATACTTTCTACCGTATTTTGTACTATTTGCTTTGCAGCCATCCTGGACCCCTCTGGGCACATTTCTACACTCTGTTCCCTCTGTTCAACTATACCCCAGGTCCCTCTGTCTCTGAGTTAACTCCTTGTCAAGCGTCGGGTCTCAGATGATCCACCGTGCCCTCCAGAGCATCTTGTATTTCCTTAGACTAGATAAAGCCCCCAGCAAAGGAGGCTCTTTGCTTCCCTACTAAAATCCTCATTATAATTTTAATAACATTTATTATTTTCCAGCTTTTATCAAAGTATAATTGGGAAATAAAACTGTAATATATTTAAAATGTACAATAGGATGATTTGATATATGTGTACCTCGTAAAATGATTCCCACAATCGAGCTATTGAATGCATCCATCGCCTACAAAGTTACTTTTCTTTTTCTTTTGGTAAGAATGCTTTACATAGACTGTTTTGGCAAATTTCAAGTATACAATACAGTATTATTAATGCTAGTCATTGTGCGATATATTAGGTCTTCAGAAATTACTCATAACTAAAAGACATGTTTACTTTTTAGAAAAGATTTTATTTATTTATTTGATAGAGACAGAGACAGCAAGAGAGGGAACACAAGCAGGGGGAGTGGGAGAGGCAGAAGCAGGCTCCCTGCTGGGCAGGGAACACTCCAATGTGGGGCTTGATCCCAGGACCCTGAGATCAGGACGTGAGCTGAAGGCAGATGCTTAACGACTGAGCCACCCAGGCACCCCAGACATTTGTTTACTTTTAATTGTAGTGATTAATGAGAAAAGCAGCTTTGTTGCTTATTCTCTTAAAGCCCCTGCATAGGGCACATACTAGTCACTCAATAAATAGTTGTTGGGCTAGAATGACAATTCTCATAGCTCAGAAAACAAATACTTAGGAATTAAAGCTAATGGTATATTTATGCAGGGCTTTGGGAACAAAAGGGAGACCAAAGCAGAGACCGAGGACATGGAAGGAAACCTTACAATGACAATTCACCTAATGGTTAAATCAAGAGGAAGCAAGTAATTCATTCAATGGCTATTATGACTGGGGAGATTACTCCAATAGCATCAGATCAGGTCCTGGATAGTGACTACATCAATCAGGACCCCTAAATTGACCATAGTGAAAACCAAATGCACACTATCATTTGGCTTAGAGTTCTATGAGTATTTGCCTCCAACCTGCATGATGTCAAATCTCCCTGACATGTTGGGACCTTAAGCCCAGTATTGGCCCCACTGAAAAAAAGTCTTCTTTCCCTTTCTTTGATTCTAATGTCTTTGCTATAATTATAATAATAAAAAAATCTGTGACAACTACAGAATTAGGCTGAGCTGATAAGTCCAACTTACTAATATGGAACTTGACCTCTCCATAGCATTTCCTCAGAGACTCACTCTATCAGTTCTACAGGTAACAACACCAAAGCCAAATGAATAGAGACACAAAGAGAAAAATAACTGGGTACAATTTTGGCTTAGGGTCTTTAGGGAAGCCACAAGTTTAAGCTTCAACTTACCCGTGCAGGTGATTCACTTTATTTTGATGATAATCACGGTTTTGCACTGCTTGAACAGGCTAATGAATGGTTCCGTGATAATAGTCCTATGTGTCTTGGGAGAAACACTTTTAAGGTCTAAATTAATGATGCATGCTACCCTGAGTGTGTACTCAGCTCTTCGCCTAGTAGTTGGGGATTCCAAAGGAGGGATATTAGAAGAGAAAGTACAGCACATGTATAAAAAAAAGTAGTATAATGTATATGCCAATGAACAGAATGACAAAACAAAAGAAACTAGAAAACAAGACAGACACACTATACACTAATGATAAAGCAACATCACCAGTCCCTTCTTTAAATGCAGCGTGAAGACCATTCACATAGGGTTTCCCCGGGGCATGTGTGAAGTCCACACCTCGCACTGGCTGAAACCAAGGTTTTGAATTCAACGGGCGATGCTGATGAATTTTTAAGGTCTCTAAAACATGAGTACCGCAATATGGGCAGTACCTGAAAGCACTAAGGTGTCAATGTGAAGTGAAAGGTATTTGTTAAAACTGTGTCTTGGGATAGATACTTTATTTATTGCATTTGAATTCTGGTCTTATTCAAAGTTCGTATTACTTTGTTTGAGGAAGTCCCAGATACATATTAAATTAGGAATCAATGAAAAATTTATATTTTCCAGGCTCAAAAAGATATATTAAAAATATTTATTAACAGCTCCTGTGGTGAATTTCCTATTCTGCTCTCACAAACCCCTTCCAACTCATTTAGGGTGACAGACTTTAAGAGGGCACTTTTCCCAGCTCAACTTTGTCTCCGGAAAACAGAACTCATAAAAATCAAGTTCAGATGGGTGAGTGGCAGCATCTTCAGGAAATATTTGCAAATGCTCTCCTGATGACATGTTGGTATCACTTAAAGCTTATCCAAACGTGTGGCCAGCCTCCCCATATCAGAAAGACTGCCAAGCCGTAATGTAGTGAATCCTAGATACGCTGTGATTGAATTAATCATTTCTTTCACTATAGTAAATATAGCCATAAAAGAAGCTTTTGGTGACTGACAATGAACACTGAAGGAAAAAAAAAAAAAGAAACAGAATGTTAGAATTTGTTAGTATCTCTCTTTCTGACACCATTCAAAGGAGAAAGAAGGCTGATTCCATACAATAGCAGTCCTCTTGACAGAATCTCCTTCAAGTGGAGAAGGAGTTCATCCGACCCCTGGGGTCTGATACGAACATCTAGGGAGTTCACCAGTTTCCTCTGTTCTTATTCCTTCTCACCAAGCAACCTCCTCCTCTGTAAATGGGTCTCCAAAGTTCACTCACAGGCCAGGAGAAATTCCTAGCATAGATGACCAAGAACACCGATGGTACCAGTAAGCATTACAGCAGTGCAAGAGCAACAGCAATGGCAGCTCCCTTTGTGCCAGACCCTTGTCCTGCATGGTCTCATTTCATATTCAAAACCTCCGTATGAGGGAGGTATATAATTATTACCCTCATTTGAGAGATGAAGAACCTGAGCCTCGGGGGATTAAATAATAATTAAGTGGACCAGGCATCATTCAAGCTATTTTTATCTGAATATAAAATATACCTTCTCTAATTTTATTTTCTTTCCCTTAATAGAGTCCCTGTTGTGGGCTCAGTTTGTGAACTTCTACAGGGCCAGTGTCAGGAGTGAGACACTCTCAAGGAGGCCATGAAATCAGTTTTGGACGGGGCTGTGAGTGGGCAGCCATATTGAAATATGCAAAAGGGTAACTGAAATTGGTTGCCAACCCAGAGCTGATATTTAAACCTGGAGTACAGAGCCAGGAATTTATGAAATAGAGTTAATAAGAACAAGTGCAGGGTTGAATGTTATTAAAGGTCATTAGGAAGCAACATTTAAAACAAATTTGCTCTCTGGGGCAAGACTTCTTGTGCCAGGAAACAGTGGCATATGGTTGAGTATATTAAATTGAAAGAGCCCGGATTGGGACACAGAGAGCTAGCTACTGTGTCTACTACATCCATCCATCCATCCATCCATCCATCCATCCATCCATCCATTCATCCATCTTTCTTTCCTTCTTTCTTTCTCTTTTTTCTTCCATTGGAGTAACTTTTATTGAGCACATACTCTTTGCCTAGCCATTGTGAATATGATGATGAACGAGACATAGATCCCACCTTCATACAACTTCCACCCTACAATTTTACATTCCAAGATTTTAAATCACTCTCCATGGATTTCAAATGATGCAAACAATCCCTGAGAATATAATCACAGTGGTGATCCAACTTGAGAGACTGTCTAAAATTTATGACTACAGCCTAGATCTAGAAAGACTTGAGCATGGTCATAAGCCATTCTTATGCCACCTAGTCCCTTATCTACTAAGGAAATAGAAACAACAGGACACAAAGAATATACTTCATCAAAATTACATGGATTAATAAAAATTAACTAAAAGAACCATCATATAAAATGGTGGTCAGTGTCAAAATATCAACTTTTCTTACCTATCCATGGTTCTATCCTCAATGCAAAGAAACATGGAATTTGGAGTTAAGAAAATCTACCATCCTTTCTCTCTAAACCACTTACTGCTTAACGGAAACACAAGGACTGCACTGCAAGAGCCAGGATTGCTTCTGTAAACATTAATACAGGTCTAACAGATACTAGTTTCAGAAGGCTCACAGAAAAATATTTAGAGAAAGTCCAATCCATTTAAAAATTCCATCTGAAAGCCAAATGACTAAAATAATTAAGCAAGCTCTGATATGGGAAATCACTTTGCAAACTTGCTCTTACTAATGTTCTAGAAAGTTAGGCAGCATGAAACTTGGTATGCCCTAATTGAGAATTTCTTAAACAGGATGCAAAAAAGTACTTAGAAACTGGACTATGTTCAAGTTAAAAACTTCTGTTAATTTAAAAGCAAGCAAGCAAACACCCATAAGACAATGAAAAGGCAGTCTAGAGAACAGAACACATAATACAGATAACCAAGGTCTTATATCCAGAATATAAAATAACTTATATAAATCAGGGAGACAAAGCCAGACAACACAGTAAAATGGGCAAGAAACTGAAATAGAAACCTCACAAAACAGAATACCCCAAAGGCCAACAACTCACGAACAAGTCTTCAGCTTCATTAGTGATAAATAAAATGCAAATTAAAGGCAAAATGCCACTGGAATACTCACCCAAATGGTAAAAAATAAAAAGACTGGCAGAACCAAGTGCTAGCAAGAATGTCAAGCCCAGAGGATTATCATACACTGCTCCTAGCGTCAATATAAATGTGTAAGACATGTCGAAACACCGCTTGGCACTTTCTCCTGAGACTAAACTAATGCTTTGCATATAGTGACCCCAAATCCCACACCTAAATCTGTACCCAAGAGCAATACATGTTTCCAGAACACATACGATAAAGTTCATGGCATCATTATTTATAATAGCTCCCAACTGAAGTTCGGTATTACAGAGGATTTCTAGACATGGGCATACGATTATCCCATGCAGCGATAAACTAAATCAGTTAACAGAATTCATTCCACAAACATACTGTGGAACAAATGGGACCACAGTGAATTAGGCCATCATCAAAAGTTCACGGGTAGACAAAACCAACCTGTAGGGTATTGTTAAGATCATACCTTTGGCCAGGAGTGAAGGTAAATAGGAGAGGCGTGAGGGGCTTCTGAGTCACCGGTCAGGTTTTCCTTAAGGAGCTGTTGTGTTCACGTTGTGATGATACAGTAAGCTCTACATGTATAATTTGCACACTTCTTTGTGTGTGATACTTCCATAAATAAAAATTGTAAAGATGCTTTGAAAGGCTGCTTATGCACAGAAAATGATTTTAAATTATGTGGGGAGGAGACAAAGAAGCAATGCTCATGTTTTATTCTTTATCCACACCAAATAATGATGAGCAAGATGAATTTAGCATGGGACTCAGGGCTTCATTATTGCACAGATATTCCTAATTTCCATAAAAGTTTGCCTGAAACAGAGTGCAGACCTGAAGATTGGGTGGGTATGAAGGAAACTGGCTTGATTCATTGTCTGAACAAGTTTCCCATGCTTTCAAAAACCTGCTAATTACCCACAAAGGAAAGTAGGACAGATGATTTTTAGGAGTGTATTTTATGGACTCAACATAGTGGTGTGTTTTTTAAGGGGCCACCTCCTAGCAATGTAGGAAATTAATGTGTCATCCTCAAAAGTCTGAGCTTCCCTGGCAGTCTAAAGCAATTCAATACACCCCGAGCACTTAGTAAAAATCTGGCACATATTATGTTTGATGGATGAATGAATGAATTGGAAACAGGGAGAAAGACAGAGAGGGAAGCGGAAAGACAAGGAGGAGGGGAAGGATGAAAAAAAAAAGAAAAAAGAAGGAGAGAAGGAAATAGCTCTGGCAGACTGTCTGCACGAAGAAGGGTTTAATAGGAGGGTAGAGACACCTATTGATGAAGCAGCAATCTTTTCTAGTTCCAGGTGGGGATGAGACAAGGATTCTTCTCAGCAATGGGAATCTGACCCAGAGCCCAACTTGTAAAATACAAAACCTGAATTGCGCTGGTTAAATGGAGTAATGAGAATGCAGAGCCCTGCTTCCTTAGTAATTGAAGCCATCAGATACTTTTCAGGAGCATATTTGAAACATAGGAATTTCAATCTATTGATAATTCCCAAACATACTTTCCTTCAGTATAAGAAAGAAATACATGTAATCTATGATTTTTCAACCCTAAAAATGCATGCGTTGGAGGCCACTAAAAGCCACGCTATAAACACAGTGAATGTGTCTGCTTCTGAACATACGTTTATTGTGTACTACTATGTGCCTATCCCAGTGGGAGCGATGAGGGGTCAGATGGTGAAAGAAAGTAAAGAAAAGCCTGGTATCTGCTCTCACATCTTAGTGCAACCAGCTTTACCCAAGGCTCCGTTATTATTGTGAGAGGCAGTTGTATGAGGCTATAGAGCACAAAAATCACACTTGAATATTGAAAACAGAGCCTGAAAACTCAAAGATATTTTCAGCTTCCTGCTTTGGCTCCAGTCTGTTCTGGGCACTCAGTGGACAAGTTAGGGAAGCACACCATGAATGGTTTCAAAGTCCTCCAACAGTTTCTAATTGCCCTTAGGACAAAATTCAAAATCTTTATGATTGAAAATACTTATTCCCAAAGAGTAGGAAATGTATTATAGAAGACGGTCAAGGTGATAGGGGACTCTACTCCAAAGGGTTGGTACATGGCTCAGGCACTAAATAACCATGGATTGCCTGATGACAAAGTTTGTTTTTCAATCTTCTTACAAGGAGAAAGTCTCATATTGGTGCTAGGCTAGCTTTACCTCCTTCCTAATACTGGCTCCCCTCCCTTTTTGACAAAGAACAGGCTTCCTGCTTAATATCTTCAGATGGCAACAACACTGAATTAGAATTTAACAACCTAACTCTGTTTCCGTTTAGTTCATTTAAAAAGTGACCTTCTAATCAAGTTAGATGTGTCAGTGCTGCATTCACACAGTGGTATGAAGTCTTTCTTTAAAACAAATACATTTAAGAAAAGAAATGAATAGAGGCAGTACAAGCATGCCCAGGGGGGCAAAGCCATGAAAGTGGTATGAATGTACTGAAGACCGATGAACACAGGTGGTTCCCACCTCCATTCCCCCCTTTCTGTGCCACCATCCTCCGCTCCCTTTTCCAGCCATTGAGTCTTTCTAGGTTTCAAATCCACCCTGGTTGTATTGACTCTGGATTTTCTTTATTTGCATATGTCCTTTCTCTGTCTCTTCCCTTCTTTGCCTTCCCCTGACTGGCTCCTATACATCCCTAAAGGGCCCTTCAAATGCCACATCTTCAGGGCTGCCCTTCCTGCTGCCCCAACACGGATTAGTTTATGTGCACATGTGTTGTGTGTTCAGATATCTGTCACCCAGACAGTCTGGCGGCTTCATGCCCAAGTGTTTGGGCAGAGTTCCTGTCACATATCCGAGTTAAATATTTATCAAGTTGATGAAGGGGGGGGAGCATCCCAAACAGGAAATTGAATTTATACCACTGGTTGCTCAAATGAAGAATGCAGAATGGTGATTCTGTGGGTGCATGTGTAAAACACACTTTCCCAGGTTTCCACCCTGGAGAATCTGTTTCATCACACTGGGTTAAGGAACCAACATTTTTTACAAGTAAAATAGTGGTCCACATGTTACTTTGAGAGAGGTTAACTATATACAGATGACAGTCAATATCCTTTAAACCTATTACCTTTCTTTTCCTAGAATAATTCCACATGAGTGAGTAGTTAATCTTTGCTCATTTACTCAAACCCAATATTTATTCAGCACCTGCTTTGTTAACAAATGGGAGCTTCCAGATTCCCAGTATATATAGGAGCTAATCAATAGTACTCATTTGGAGAGAGAAGGAAAGACATCCCCCAAAATACGTTTGTAACATTTCAGGTTATTTTATTGGGGTAAAAGATAATTTTTATACTTACAAAAATAAAATCACTCTCATTCTGTTTTTCTTATATGCATGCTCACACATACACACGTGTGCACATGCAAAACTGATCAGCTTAAATGTGGAAAATATGTTGATACAGCTTCTAGCCACAGTGTTTCCAAAATATAAACTCTAACAATTTTCTGAGCCTCCAGCCCTGCAAGGCCCATCAAATCTGTTACTTGCTTTTGTGTAGGATTTAGGATGAGATTGCTGTCATGTATCTTGTAGAAGTGATTTATTTCATCACCATAGCCATCTTCTGTCAATCATCTGAGTTATAAGTGTTAGCATCAACTCAGTCATTTGATTCCTTATTCACAGAAATTCACAGCAAAATTCAGGAAGAACACGGTATAGGAGGTACTTTTTGCTGTCCAGCTCTTCTCTGAGGCATATGAATGTAAAATGTCATATTGACATCCTGGAGACAGGGAGCTTAATGTTAGTGTTTGGATAAGATGTTTGAGTTTATTGTTCAGGTTACGGATTAGGAGCAATTACATTAAACTGTGATGAAGGGCAATATCTTTTTGAGTATATTAGCTTTGCATTACAGAAGACCAAGGTTAGCTCATTATCCCTCATTGTGGTTATCTCTGAAGCACATGGAATTACACCACACATTTGTGCATTCATTTTCCCTGACATGTTAACTACAGTATGACTGCTCAGTATGCATGGATTCCCATTCTCTGAGCAAAATGAAAACTACAGAACTCATTCTGATCTAAATAAAATGTGCTTAGTAGCAAATATGTTATCTTAATCCCTTGTATTACCACAGTGGATTTGAAATTGCCACACAGGAAAGGAAGGAATGGACAGTACTTAAATTCAAAAGTGATGCATGATTAAAAAGCTATGTTTCAAGTGGACTGCGCAAGTGGTGGAATGATCAAATAACCTTGCCTCTCATGGTTGAGGGCAGCTAATAAATAGGAACAAAGCATAAACAGGCTCAAATAGAGTCTTCCCAAATCATAACAGTTCATATCTGAAAGTCTTCATCATATTGAAACTATAGTTCATTCTCGAAATGGGAACTTGACCAAGCTATCAAAATGCACCTCACTTTACATCTCACTTGAGACAATGTATCTGAATCATAATCAGTTGCCGGAGTGTTATAATGCATGGTAATGCATGTCTTCTAGTTCATTATTTCCTGATGTCACGGCATTGCTGTCCAATCCCGGAGCATAACGAGGAGCTCAAGATCTTATATAATCACTTAATGAAGCCCAATTAAGAATCATTAACCTTTGATCTACTTTGCATGCTTAACGGACAATGAGTGGTCCTGGGAAAACTTTAAAAGGTGAACTTGGGCAAGATTAGCCAATGGATTTTTTGAAGAGTGAAAGCTGTCTCAAACCACCATTTTGACCAGAAGCAAGGGCCGGGTGATGCTACTGATTGATAATAAAACTACATACACATCCCTCAGGTCAAATGTATTGAATACTGCAAAGATCTTATAATGGGATAATTATTTGGGAAGGTTTATTGAGACAAGAGATAATAGAGAAATGTAATTTTGATGATTTATGTTTTTAACATTTTATCTATTAACTGCTTGAACCTAGATAACAAAATATATTTCTTTTTATTTTCAACTAAATCCAACTGGCATTTATCGCCATCATATGCATAAAGTGTAAACATTTATAACACGTGCTATTATTACCCAATAAGAAATTAGATTCACCAACATTACTAATACATGCATATAATGCATAAAGCATTATGTTTTACATAAGGTTTACAGGAATGCAAAGTTTATACAAAGAAATGGTTTAAGGGCTGCAGGAAATTACATTAAAACACACATTGAACTACGTGTATGCGAATGTTATTAAGGACTTTAAAAGGATGTTCAGGTTAATCTGAAAAGAATCAGTATTACACAGAAGCAGAAAAATGGAGACATAACTGAGGTACAAGGTGAAGCAACAACCTAGCACTCATCCTTCCTAATTTCCACTCCGGTATTTGCATACGTTAACCTGTCAAAATAGTTTCGAGTAAAATACTGCTGCACTGTTTGTAGCACTTAAAACCTAAACATCACAATCTTAGAAGCTAAAGATGTCACGCATAGCGCTCTGTCTTACTACTTTTCATCTCTAACCTGAACACGGTAAGAGGTACCATTTGGGGGCTTTTACACAGTTTCCCGAAGACAGAAATGCACAGTACCCCGTTTGCCGCCTGAGCAAGTGATACTGAGTAACCCACTAGTCCCACTAATAGCCTAGCTGTGAGAAAAGAACCCCAACGTGATCCGTGAAGCTGGTGCCTTAGCCCTGCCCTGCTTCTTTCATAACTTAGATTTCACCCTACTTTACAGATAAAGGAGTTGCAACCTCGGCTCTTCACCTGATGCTTACTGAGAGGAGCCTGTCCCACATGTCTGCAGTTTCTCATAGTCTCCTGTTGGAGTCTGGCATTCTGAGAACTTGGTGTGGTCAATAGTGTCCAAGCTTTTTGAATCTGAGACATACTTCTGATCATCAGAATATTTGGAAGCACATCTGATGGGGCTTAAAAGGAGAGCTACTCAAATGATATTGAGAAAGTAATATTATATGAACAACGTTTCTGTATAACTGTCTCTTGTGACACTTAACTCACCATTGGCAGCCTTTTGTTTCATAGCAACTGAGTACCTCCAACGTCAGTCATTATGCTAAAATTACAGTCATGGGATTAGAAAATTCACTGCTTTGATCTCTGTAATCCCAAGGCAAGTTTCTTATGTGGGCTACTCAAAGCACCATCTTTCTCTATAGTAATACGATATATTATTTATCTATTGCTGCTCAACACGTTCTTCTGAGGTTAGCAGCTTAACACAACACGGGTTCCTTAGGTCAGGAGTCTGGGGACAGCTTATCTGGTCCTCTGCTTCAGGGTCTCTCAGGCTACAGCTGAGAGATCATCCAGGAGGACGGTTTTATCCAAAGGCTCAACGGGCAAAGGATCTGCTTCCATACTCACTTGTGTGGTTGTTGCTTACAGGGTGTTGGACTGAGGGCCTTAATTCTTGACTGGCTCTTGGCCCCAGGTCACCCTTGCTTCCTTATTTGGTGTGCCTTGTCGCCATGGCAGCTTGCTTCATGAAAGCAAGCAAGCTAAGAAGGCGAGACACAGAATGCCAGCAAGATGGAAGTCACATCCTTTGATAACCTAATCTCAGAAAGGCCCATCACTTTTGTTGAACTTGGTTTTTTCAGAAGATAGTCGTTAGCTCCAGCCCATGCGCAAAGGGAGGGGATCACACAAGGGCATGCCAAAGAGCAGCCAATGGGGGAAGTCATGTAGAAGCTACCTTCCACATAGGTGATGTTAGTGTTCTGAAGACCATACACTTAGAAGGCTACAGGGGTACAGCAAGGACTGTAAAAAACTAAAGCATGTGAGATGCTAAAAGAAATAATGAGAGGCAGGAACCCTAGCAAACAAGGGGGTGTGTGCCTCCTCTTTGAAAGGGCAAACACTACTTAGTTCCTGCTGATTTGGCCTAAGCAGGAATGAGGAGCCCCTTTTGCCAAAGGACTCATTTTTCAAGGGATAATGTGAATCCTAGTCTCTAAAATCATCTAAATTTCAAATATTGGGACAACACAGGTTGGCCAAATAAAACGTCCTTACAGGTTTTTGTTTTGTAATCTTCATCTTTTATTTTCTTCAAGCTCCTCTGCCATTTCTGCTTACAGTTTGCCTAGCTCACTAGGAGTCTTATAGTTATAATTACGATATCATACGTTCTCAGTTCTAGGCAGGAACAAATCTTAATCAGGTGCCAGAATTTGACATGCACTAGTTCACTTGCCTGCAGTGTTTACCCATGGTTGACAATTTATTTGCGTTCATATAAGCACACAAACGAATGGGTGAGGTAGACAGAGAACACGTAGAAGGCAGTCCTTCCACACTTAAAAAGCATGCATTTAAGCAAAGTTGCCTTATTAGACTTCGAACCCAATTCAAGAGAAACAATTTTCTACTTCACAGATGTGTATCGTCCAACTCATTTAGCTGATAACTAATAAATGCAAAACTCCAGCATCGTTGGGGTGCATCAAGAAGAGACAGATTAGCTGATGTTACTTTGGAAACTTTACAGAGGAAACATTTTCAGTGTTCTCCAGGGGCGGAGTGGCAAATAAGAAGTCCTTGAATAGAGTACTAGGTAAGTGCTTGTTATTACATTATGATTTAATAATTCAGCAACACATGGAGTGCAAAGAAAGAAAACCCTCAAGTCAGTTTCTCTAGAAATACATGCCCAAGTAAAATGAGCAAAAAGGAAAGATGAACCAAATAAGCAGAAAAAACATGGTGCAAAACAAAAATCCTAATGAGACTCCCACATTCGCTCTGTGATACTTATGCACTCAAATTAAGTTCTGAAGGTCATTTAGTAGCACTCTGCTGTAACATGCCTAAAAATGTTTTCCACCTAGAGAGGAGAAAATTAGAGAAATATGCTGATCTGGCACATGTCCTTGAATTTTAATTTAAAAATACCCAAAGTGGTGTTTTTGTGCAAAGAAGATAGGGAGATGTAAAATATAATTTTCCTGGAAGTAAGTTATGACCTAATGAAATTATGAATGATGACGTGATTTTCCAAACAACAGTGAATGCGATCTCGAGTGGTTCTGCTATAAAAAGCTGCTTTTACTTACCAAGTAAATGCCTTCTGAGCACCATCTCCCCCAGTCCCTGATGCATGGACAATGAAAACATGTAATGTCCCAGAGTTCATCAGCTATAAAAAAAGCCCCAGATATGGAAGTTTGGAAATTTTCCCTTTGATCACTAAGGAGGAAGCTTAGAGAAACACTGTTGATTTTCTTCAAGCCATTCTCCATAGGGCAGCTTGAAGCTCCTTCTAAACTGTCAACCTTACTACATGATCTCTTCTAGGGCTTCTGTCTACACTGGAAACTGACTCAAAACTTCTCACCTGGGTTACAAAGCTCAGAGCTACCTAGCCCTTGCTTTCTTCTCTGAGCTAATCTCATCATTCCACCTCATTTTCCTTATGGTCTAACCACTGGCCTTCTTTCATATCCTTGTACATACCAAACTTTTCCTACCTCAAGACATACACAGCTGACGATTCTTCAACAGAAATCCTTTTCCCTGAGCTCATCTTCCAAACACTCTTTGTCCTTCAGTTATTAGCTTTATAGATACTGTTTGCTGGAAGCCTTTTCTGAACACTCTGAATTAATCATCATGCCCCTCTTCCCATTGTTACTTTCCATCTTAAACTTTTACTTGCTTCATTTCTGACATCTATTATAATTCATGGTTATTTATTTGATTGCATCCTTTCCACCAGATGATTAGCTCAATGAGAAAGGGATTCTAGCTGCCCTGTTCACCATTGTATCCAGCATCTAATCAGAGTGTCTGGCACATGAAAACAATTAATAAATATGTGGAATATGAGTAAGTGAATCAATAAATAAATGACAAATTGTAAAGCCTTTTTGGTTAGGCCACTACATAACTTAACATAGTAATAGCTACTATGTACCAGACACTGTGCTTTGCAAGAATAACTTTTTAAATTTTATAACAATCCTCTGAAGTAGCTACTATAATCACCATCACATTTTAGAAAGAGAAACAGAAGCTCAAAAGTATGAAGTTATTTGCCCCGAGGCCAGACAGATAGTAAAGGGAGCAGTAACAGTATCTGAACCCAGTTCTGTCTTACTCAGGAGTTCCAGCTTGTAACTATTACACACACCATTAATATTAAATCCCCTGTTGAAAATCGGGGGCTCCTAATTATTTATTCGGGGACTACATTTTAGATAACTGCCTAAAACCACATTTAAACTTGTACCCAAGATGACAATGAATCTAATCACAAATTGACTATAACAGGAGTTCACTCCTATTATATTCTTGATTACCATAGCTGGAAATCTCAGGATGGCAAGTTTCTCTCTTCCAAAGAGCAAAGTGACAGTAAAGGAGCTGGAAAAGCCTAGAGCTCCAGGATTGTTTCACTTAGTGAGGCATCCCTTTAGCCACTAGCTCTTCAGATGCATCTAAGAGAAATCAGACGTGAGTATCGGTTTTCTAAAAGAGCTAGATCTAAACTTTTCTGAGCATCAATGTTGATTTACCAATTAAGTATCCCAGAGCAGTTCACAGGAGCATGCCTTGGTGTCTCCCTGGCAGAAATATACAGGCAATCTAGGAATTCGCTGTATCCTCCTTTGATGAAATATGTTACCATTTCTGCCTAATTAGAATTACTCCTTTTCCCTTTTAATAGCTTTCCTATGCATATTTGTCCCCATTTATGTAATATAAACAGTGACATCATCTGAGTTACTGTAATCGTTACAGTTTGAGTAAAGTCTATGAAGACATCAGTGAAAACACCAGTTCTCCGTGATTACCAGTCCATAAAGCATCTTAATTCAAATGCCACCACGAATCAGATGAGCAGTACAGTGAATCACAAACAATGAAATCAATTTTCCCCCACATTCCTCCCAGATCTGGCAAACAACCTACTCCCAGGTTGAGCTTTTGTGCTGACTTTCATCCCAGAGCACAACTTTACAGCAGAGTTATAAACCCCTAAATTGCTGATACAGCCTTAATTATCGCTATGCTGGTGACATCGTTCTAATGAACTCTTTGCTATTTTATGTGGCCTGGAAATCCCAGAAGGAGCATTGTCTAAATGTACAAACACACTGGTCAGGGTTCAGTGGGATATTTTTGGAATGGATTATTAGTAGATGTGTGTGTGTAGCTTTTAGTGCAGATATGAATTATGTTAATTTTAATGTATATGAAATCACAATGGCAATAGCATTTGTCATTGCAGAAGACACTTGAAATAATATAAATCTCCCCAATTTAAAGATGTATCAAGATTAAAAAGGAGAAAAAGTTACCTATAAACTGTATTTATGTTTATATTCTTTCCTCTTTCATCATCAACAGCAGTAATTTGATTTTCAAACTGAAGTAACAGCCACCACTTTTCAGTTCTATAAAAACCAGTGTTCTCAAAATGTAATGTGCTTGTGAAGTACAATCCAGTTAAAATTCAGATTTTGATTTGGTATATCTGGAGTAGGGCCTTGGATTATGCATTTTTCATAAGCTGCTGGTCCATATCACTATTTATTTGGAATGAATTTCTAAAAGAGATTTGGGTTACCACTATACTGTTTTTATAGCATTCAAAATCACTTTGAAAATATGTTGGGTAACAGATTCACACCCAGAAATATGTGTTTTCTTACAAGTTGGAGATATGATTTTTTAAAAAATTAAAAATTCTGTAACTGGTTATCTAAACATTCTTTAACTATTCCTTCTAGCACTGTTAAAAAAAAAAACAACAAAAAGCTTCTGAAAAATCAATGACTTTGGAACTGAGGGGAGTAGCTTAAAAATACCATGAAGAAAGGCAAACAACCAATACGACACACCATATTGCTAATTTAGGGAAAGAATACTCAGAAGTTAATGCTACGAAGACAAAAGCCGCATGAAAACCAACATTTATAGATTTACATCACCCATTCTTTTTTTGTTGTTTTTTTAAAAGATTCTATTTATGTATTTGTCAGAAAGAGAGAGAGCACACATAAGCAGGGGGAGCAGCAGGCAGAGGGAGAAGCAGGCTCCCTGCTGAGCAAGCCCCCCCCCCCATGTGGGACTCCATCACAGGACCCTGGGATCATGACCTGAGCTGAAGGCAGATGCTTAACTGACTGAGCCACCCAGGCATCCCCAAATCTCCCATTCTTTAAATGTATTCTCATAGGAAAAGGAGACTTGAATCCTACAAGTTTCTAAAGTGTTTGAGGACTTTAAAATATACCCCCTGACTAAATACAGAGACCCCATTATATTTAAAATCTAGATAAAAACAAAACAAAGAACCTCACAATATACTATTCCCCGGTTCTCTTTGTTTCAAACTTGATATCCTACGATGACCAACTGTGCTCTTTTGCGACATGAGGATGTTGCATCACCTTTAAGGAAAATCTTAGGAGGAGCGTTGGCTCAAAAGCAATGACTTTTGAACTTTTAGTACATTTGAAAAAGCATCGCATAGAAGATGTTAGGCCCCATTCTGTGACTACAGATTCCAGTTTCTACTCCAAAAACAAAACAAAACAAAACAAAGCAACAGACACATAAGACCGCTATTAAACTTACAGGATTTACTCAAAATATGAATCTTTATTTCATTGTACTGGGAAATTCAAACATCAATCGACACAGGAAAGTGAAGAGGCCACTTAAGCGCCTTATAGAAATGAATATATATTCTGTCATATTTACTAGATGTATTACATCTCCAACTTGAGGAAACACATATATTTCTATGTGTGAACTGCCACTCAAGTATCTGCAAAGAGTCTCTTGAATGGCTTGTGTGATTCACAATTTTGACACTATATCAAATGAAATATTAGTAATACAGTGATACAGAGGGATGGGGAAGATGGTATAGTAGGAGATCCTAAGCTCACCTTGTGCCACAGACACTCCTAGAAAATAGTCACATCAGTGCAACCAACTCAGAAAATAAACCCTGGAATAATGGAAGAGACTTTCCTCTGCTAATCATAGAAAGAAGATCATATCAAAAAGAGTAGAAAGACCTGGCTACAATTTCAGAGGTTATGCTTCTTGACAGTGTCTTCTTTCTCTTTGCATCCTGAGAACTGGAATAGAGCAGAGGACCACAGGGGAAGGGAGGGAAAACTGAATGGGAAGAAATCAGAGAGGGAGACAAGCCATGAGAGACTCTAGACTCCAGGAAACAAACTGAGGGTTACAGAAGGGAGGGGGTGGGGTGGGGTAACTGGGTGATGGGTATTAAGGAGGACATGTGTGGTAATGAGCACCGGGTGTTATACATAAGTAACGAATCGTTGAACACTACAACAAAAACTTATGATGTACTATATGCTGGCTAACTGAACATAATAATAAAAAAAAGAATTAAAAAAAAAAAGTAGAAAGGGCAGAGATGCAATTGGGCACCAAACTCCCAGGGAAACTAATGACGGATAGAAGGCACACCACATGCACCCCAGACACAGGGGGCCTGCACAGAGGAACAGACCCCCCAAGCACCCCAGACACAGGGGCCTGCACTGAGAAGACAAGTTCCCATGACATTTGGCATCAAAAACCAGTGGTACTTAACTTCATGAGTGTTTATAGCCAGTAACTCCAGGTACTTTAAAAATGGGTGGGCTTGGCTCTGGGAGAGCTGAAGAGCATCAAGAAATGGAGTTACCACTTTAAACATATATAACAACCCCACTGAGATATAGCATAGAAATAGTTGGAAAAGTGTCTGGGGTTTACAGAAAGGAGATTCATTTACTCATCTGAGAATATATTCTGGAGGAGCAAGGATCTTTACAAGACTTCTCCAAGAACAAAAGAGCTGGAGGACACTATTTATATTCCCAACTTCCCAGCCTAGATACCCAGACATCTGCAGGAACCAGCAAGAACACTCACCACCTCACTTGCTAATACCACATACCCTGCCCCTGTGTTCTCTTGTGGACTGTCCCACCCAATCCATCCCGTTTGGCAGGAATCCATCCCAACTGGCTCCTGCCTAGTCTCATCCTGCAAGTAGCCCTGGAAAGAACCACCACCAATTCAAAGTGACTCCTGCCATGAGAAGGTAATATAACCACACATACCACTACACTACCATCCCAGCAGCTGAAAATTATAACTGGCACTACAGAGAGAGTGCCTTCCAATCAGTGCATTTGCAGCTCTCGTAGGTATCTGGGCTGTCTGCTGTCTCTGCCTACCAACAAAAGCCTCTCTGGAGACAAGGCAGGGAAAGAACCCTATTGGTCAGTGTGACCATAGCCCCAACAGAGAGTTTTTCTGCAGGCTCCACCCACCAACAAAAGCCTCTCAGAGGACAATGCATGGAGGGCACCCTGCAGTTCAGTGCAAGTGCAACATCAGGAAACAGGCTGAGAGCAGGCATCTGGTCTGACTACTGACACCGCCCAAATCTCAGTCCATGATGGCCCCAGAGTGGTCCTTTCACAACAGAAGGACCAAACCCAGCTCAGAAAAGGCAAAGGGGCCATTGCATCCAACTAGACTGAAGGCAAATGTGGCTCAGCCAAAGAGCAAGGCATATGCAACCCACAGAAGAAACATCCCTGAAGCACCTGTTTCTGCTAAACAGGGGACATTGGGCTACAGGACACCCTGGGACATCTTCTTTGTAAGGTTCCTAGTTTTAATATCAGCAGACATAAATTACTTCCCTAATACACAAAAACAAACATGGAGAGTTAGTAGACAAGTTGAGGAGATAGAGGAATATGTCCCAAATGAAAGAACTGGACAAAACCATAGTAAAAGAGCTAATGAAATGGAGATAAGTGGAGACTTATAAAGACTTCATAAAGTCCTCATAAAGACTTCAAATTAATGGTCTTAGATACCTACTGGACTTGAGAAAAGTGAGGAGGATCTCAGACCTTCAACAAAATGATAGAAAACATAAAAAAGAACTGATCAGAAATGAGGAACTCAATAACCAAAATTAAAAATACACTAGGGGAATCAGTAGTCAATTACAAGAGGCACAAAATCAAATCAGCAAACTGGATGACAGATTCATGGAAAGCAACCTAACCAAATATCAAAAAGATAGATAAAAAAGTAAAAAAGAATATGTTAAGGGATCTCAGCAATATCATCAAGCATAAAAACATTATCATCAGAGGGGCTGCAGAAGAGGAAGAGAGAAAAAGGGGGCAAAAAACTAATTGGAAGGAATAATAACTGAAAATGTCTCTAACCCAGGGAAGGAAATGGATATCCAGATCCGGGAGACCCAGAGAGCTCCCAACAAAATCAGCCCAGGGATGTCCACACCAAGACACATAATAATTAAAATGGCAAAAAGTAGTGATAGAGAATTTTAAAACTAGCAAGAGAAAAGAAAACAAGGGAAACCTCATAAGGCTCTCAGCTGATTTTTTAGCAACAACTTTGCAGGCCAGAAGAGAGTGGCATAATATATTCAAAATGCTAAAAGGAAGAAAAACAAAAACAAAAAGGCTGCAGTCAAGAATACTCTACCCAAAAAGGCTATCATCCAAAATAGAAGTAGAGATGAAAAAGCTTTTCAAAAGTTTTTCAGACAAACAGAAGTTAAAGGAGTTCATCACCATGAAGCCAGCCTTACAAGAAATGTTCAAGAAATTTCTTTCCATGAAGAGAAGAGGCCATAAGCCAGACTAAGAACATTAGGAAAGGAAAAAAAGGAGGGGGGGGCACCTGGGTGGCACAGTCAGTTAAGCTTCTGACTCTTGGTTTTGGCTCAGGTAGTGATCTTGTGGTTGTGATCTCAGGGTTGTGAGATGGAGCTCCACATTGGGCTCTGGCCTCAGCACAGAGCTTCTCTCTCCCTCTGCCCCTCCCCCCTGCTCGCATGCACATGTACTCTCTCTCTCTCAAAATAATAATTCTTAAAAAAAAAGAAAGAAATTGCAACTACATACAAACATAATAAAAGTGTTAGATTAATCACTTATAAAACAAATACAGAGGTTAAAGCACAAAAGCAGTAAAATCAATTATATCTATAAAAATCAGTCAAGGGCTGAGGAAAGAGAAATTAGGGAATCCATCCCATTTACAATAGCACCAAAAACCATACGTTACCTTGGAATTAACTTAACCAGAGACGTAAAGGACCTATATTCTAGAAACTATAAATCACTCTTGAAAGACATTGAGGAAGACATAAAAAGATGGAAAAATATTCCATGCTCATGGATTGGAAGAATTAACATAGTTAAAATGTCCATACTACCCAGAGCAATCTACACTTTCAATGCTATCCCGATCAAAATACCGAGGACATTTTTCAAAGAACTGGAACAAATAGTCCTTAAATTTGTATGGAACCAGAAAAGGCCCCGAATCTCCAAGGAACTGTTGAAAAGGAAAAACAAAGCTGGGGGCATCACAATGCCGGATTTCGAGCTGTACTACAAAGCTGTGATCACAAAGACAGCATGGTACTGGCACAAAAACAGACACATCGACCAATGGAACAGAATAGAGAACCCAGAAATGGACCCTCGGCTCTTTGGGCAACTAATCTTTGATAAAGCAGGAAAAAACATCCGGTGGAAAAAAGACAGTCTCTTCAATAAATGGTGCTGGGAAAATTGGACAGCTACATGCAAAAGAATGAAACTTGACCACTCTCTCACACCATACACAAAAATAAACTCCAAATGGATGAAAGACCTCAATGTGAGACAGGAATCCATCAAAATTCTAGAGGAGAACATAGGCAACAACTTCTATGACATCGGCCAGAGCAACCTTTTTCACGACACATCTCCAAAGGCAAGAGAAATAAAAGATAAAATGAACTTATGGGACTTTATCAGGATAAAGAGCTTCTGCACAGCCAAGGAAACAGTCAAAAAAACTAAGAGACAGCCCACGGAATGGGAGAATATATTTGCAAAGGACACCACAGATAAAGGACTGGTATCCAAGATCTACAAAGAACTTCTCAAACTCAATACACGAGAAACAAATAAACAAATCATAAAATGGGCAGAAGATATGAACAGACACTTTTCCAATGAAGACATACAAATGGCTAACAGACACATGAAAAAATGTTCAAAATCATTAGCCATCAGGGAAATTCAAATCAAAACCACACTGAGATACCACCTTACGCCAGTTAGAATGGCAAAGATAGACAAGGCAAGAAACAACAATTGTTGGAGAGGATGTGGAGAAAGGGGATCCCTCCTACATTGTTGGTGGGAATGCAAGTTGGTACAGCCACTCTGGAAAACAGTGTGGAGGTCCCTTAAAAAGTTAAAAATTGAACTACCCTATGACCCAGCCATTGCACTACTGGGTGTTTACCCCAAAGATACAGACGTAGTAAAGAGAAGGGCCATAAGCACCCCAATGATCATAGCAGCATTGTCCACAATACCTAAATCGTGGAAGGAGCCGAGATGCCCTTCAACAGATGACTGGATTAAGAAGCTGTGGTCCATATATACAATGGAATATTACTCAGCTATCAGAAAGAACGAATTCTCAACATTTGCTGCAACATGGACGGCACTGGAGGAGATAATGCTAAGTGAAATAAGTCAAGCAGAGAAAGACAATTATCATATGATTTCTCTCATCTATGGAACATAAGAACTAGGAGGATCGGTAGGGGAAGAAAGGGATAAAGAAAAGGGGGGTAATCAGAAGGGGGAATGAAACATGAGAGACTATGGACTATGAGAAACAAACTGAAGACTTCAGAGGGGAGGGGGGTGGGGGAATGGGATAGACTGGTGATGGGTAAGTAAGGAGGGCACGTATTGCATGGTGCACTGGGTGTTATACGCAACTAATGAAGCATCAAACTTTGCATCGGAATCCAGGGATGTACTGTGACTAAAGTAATATAATAAAAAAAAAATCAGTCAAGGGATTCACAAAATAAAAGGATGTAAAATATGGTATCATATAGATAAAACGTGGGGAATGGGGAAGTAAAAATATATTACTTTTATATAAGGCTCAAACTTAAGTGACTGTCAACTTAATATAGACTGCTATAAGCATGTTATACATGTAATCTAATGATAACCATAAATCAAAAACATGTAATAGATATGCAAAAAATAAAGAGAAAGGAATCCAAGCATATCACTAAAGAAAACAAACAAACCACAGGAGAAGAGAGCAAGGAAGAAAGGAACAGAGAATAACTATAAAAACAACCATAAACCAATAACAAAGTGGCAATAAGTACACATCTACCAGTCATTACTATTAACATAAGTGGACTAAATGCTCCAATAAAAACACATAGGGTAGCTGAATGGATAAAAAAGCAAGACCCATCTGTATGTTGCTTACAAGGGACTCATATCAGAGCTAAAGACACAGATTGAAGATGAAGTGATAGGAAAACATTTATCATGCAAATGGAAGGAAAAAGCAAGCTGGTGTAGCAATACTTTTATCAGACAAAATAAACTTTAAAGCAAAGACTGTACCAAGAAACAAAGGAGGACATGACCTAATGAAAAAGGCAACAATCCAACAAGAGGATATAACAACTGCAGATATTTATGCACCTGAAATGGGAGCAACAATTACATAAACCAACTATTAAGAGACATAAAGGAAGAAACAGGCAGTAATATAATAACAGTAGGGAACTTTACATACCCTACTTACATCCATGGATAGATCATCCAGGCAGAAAATGAACAAAGAAATAGTGGTTTTCAATGACACACTGGAGCAGATGGACCTAACAGATATATTCAGAACATTCCATCCTAAAACAGCAAAATACACTTTCTTTTCAAGCGTACATAGAACATTCTCTAGAATAGATCACATATTAGGATACAAATCTTGATAAATTCAGAAAGAATGAAGTCATATCACATATTGTTTCTGACTACAACATTATAAAACTAGAAATTCAATCACCAGGAAAAAAAATCTGGAAAAAACATACATACATGGGAGCCATAACATGCTATTAAATGATGGATTGATCAATCAAGAAATAATGGAAACAAATGTAAATGAAAATACAATAGTTCTAAATCTTTGAAATGCAGCAAAAGCAGTTCTAAAAGGCAAGATTATAGCAAAACAGGCCTACCTCAAGAAGAAAAATCTCAAATAAAACCTAACCCTATATGCAAAGAAGCTAGAAAAAGAAGAACAAACAAAGCCCAAACCAGAAGTAAGGAAATAAGTTTATGGCAGAAAGAAATGAAATAGAGACTAAAAAATAACAGATCAATGAAACTAAGAGCTAGCTCTTCAAAAGATCAACAAAACTGATAAGTCTTCAGCCAAACTCATATGAAAGAAGATAACTCAAAACCAGAAGTGAAGGAGGGGAAGAAACCACCAACACCACAGAAATTACAAAGGATTATGAGAATATTATAAAAAAGTATATGCTAATGAATTGGACAACCTAGAAGAAATGAATAATTTCCTTAAAACATATACCCTTGTGAAACTAAATCAGGAATAAATAGAAAATTTGAATAGACTGCTGGCAATGGCATTGAATTAGTAATAAAATAACTCCTAATAAACAAAACTCCAGGACTAGATGGCTTCCTAGGTGAATTCTACCAAACATTTCAAGAAGAATTAATACCTGTTCTCCAACTATTCCAAATAACAGAAGAGGAAGGAAAGCTTTCAAATTCATTCTACAAGGCCAGCATTGCCCTGAGACCAAGACCAGAAAAATACACTGTGAAAAAGAGAGCAACAGGTCATTATCTCTGATGAACCTAAATGTAAAAATCCTCAACAAAACATTAGCAAGTCAAATCCAACAATATGTTAAAAAATCATTTACCACAGTCAAGCAGCATTTATTCCAGGAATGGAACGGTGGTTCAATATTCACGAATCTATGAACGTGATGCATGACATTAATGAGAGAAAGTATAAAAGCTATATGATCATTTCAGGAGATTAAAAAAAAAATGAATTTGACTGAGTACATTCATTCATGATAAAAGCTCTCAACAAAATAGGGTTAGAAAGAACATACCTCAACATAATATAGGCCACAGATGAAAAACCCACAGCTAATGTAACACTCAATGGCAAAAAACAGAGCTTTTCCTCTAAGATCAAGTACAAGACAAGGATGTCCACTCTTGCTGCTTTTACTCAACATAGCACTGGAAGTCCTAGCCACAGCAATCACACAAGAAATAAAAGGCATAAAAGTTGGTAAAGAAAAGTAAAACTTCCACTATTTACAGATAACATAATACAATATATAAAAAACAAACAAACAAACAAAACCCTTGGGGGGCCTGGCTGGCTCAGTCAGTAGAGCATGCAACTCTTGATCTCATGGTTGTGAGTTTGAGCCCCATGTTGGGAATAGAATTGACTTAAAAAAAAATATCATGAAAAAAACCTTGAAGACTGCCAAAAAAACTACTAGAACGGGTAAATGAATTCAGTAAAACCAAAGGATACAAATTAGATTTACAGAAATCTTTACATTTCTATACAGAAATAATTAAGTAGCAAAAGTAAAATTAGGAAACAATCACATTTACAATTGCACCAAAAATAATACGATACTAGGAATAAACTTAACCAAGGAAGTGAAAGATCTGTATTCTCAAATCTATAAAATGTTAAAAAAAAATTTAAGATGATGCAAACAAATGGAAAAATACTCCATGCTCAGGGATTGGAAGAACTGTTATAGTTAAAATGTCCATGCTACTAAAAACAATCTATAAATTTAATGCAATTTCTCTTTCCAAACACCAACATTTTTCACAGAACGAGAACAAATAATTCTAAAATTTCTATGCAACCACAAAAAATCACAAGATAATCTTAAGAAGAACAAAGCTGAAGGTATCGCAATTTCAGATTTCAAAACATACTACAAAACTGTAATAATCAAAACAGTATGGTACTGATACAAAAATGGGCATGTACATCATGAATGAATTTCTTCTAACTTCTAAGCTTTTATCATGAATGAAATATTTATAATAGCCAAGATATGGAAGCAACTCAAGTGTCTACCAATACATGAAAGGATAAAGAAGATGTGGCGTTTGCACACACACACATGCATGTAATGTAGTGTTAGCCATAAAAATGAATGAAATCTTGCCATTTGTAACAATGTGGATGGGCCTGGGATCATAATGTTAAATGAAGTCAGTCAGTCAGAGAAGAATAACATCATATGATTTCACTCATATGTGGAATTTAAGAAACAAATGAACAAACAAGAGACCAAAAAACCAGTCTCTTTTTTTTTTTAAGGTGAAATTTTTTTTTAAATTTTATTTATTTATTTGACAGAGATAGAGACAGCCAGCGAGAGAGGGAACACAAGCAGGGGGAGTGGGAGAGGAAGAAGCAGGCTCATAGCGGAAGAGCCTGATGGGGCTCGATCCCATAACGCTGGGACCATGCCCTGAGCCGAAGGCAGACACTTAACTGCTGTGCCACCAAGGCGCCCCCAAAAAACCAGTCTCTTAAACACAGAGAATGGTGATTGCCAGAGGAGAAGTGGATGGCAGGATGGGTGAAATACATAAAGGAGATTAAGACTGTGACATTTTAAGATATGGCATTTTTACTTATATCGATGAGCAGTGAGAAATGTATAGAATTGTTGAATTATATTGTACACCTGAAACTAATATAACCCTGCAGTTAACTATACTTGAATCAATCAAATAATATAGCAACACATAGCCTAATTGGAATTGTATGCACTCAAAATTTGTGGCACCTCAGATAGTTTATAGTCTACCTTCAGGCACAATGTAATTTTGTTGGGGAGGGGAGGAAAGCAGGGATTTCAAAGAAACTATTTGAAAGACAGAGGACTGTATTTAAATAGAAATTCCTATATAGAGCCTTTAGAGTGATACAGCTTAAAAACATTTTCAAAACATTTAGTCTGGGGAATTTTAAACTTTTTAGCGGAGCAAAACATAGTACTATAAATAAAACAGATAAAATCAGATTTACTCTGGTTGGGGTCCCTTTACTCTCCTAGACTCTCATACTCATTTCACCATGTACTATCTTTTATACTCCTGAAGACGTTGCCCTGAGGTAGACTGTTCCACCTATGGTCTAATTTGAACCCTATATATTGCTCCAGAACTATAAAATTACTTGTCAAATGGCTCACGTACACTTGCCCTCAGAAACTGAACTATAATTCAAGCTAGGTTCTCCTTGCTCTTGGTCCAGAAACAGTGCACTACCATGATACTGAGTTGCCCCAATTGATAGGGCAGGGAGGTAAGTCTACTGAGAATTTTAACTGAAGTATGTTTCCCAATGCACACACTGGGGCAATGATTTCCTAGTTTTGTTCTGGTTTGTGAATTAAGACTACTTCCCTTAACCCAAATTACTGTAGTTTTAATGACATGTTACTTAATAATTCAAAAAGTTTTCCTTTTTTATATATTATAACTTTATTAAGATATAATTCAATACCATAAAATTCACACTTTTAATTTTAAAACTCAGTAGTATTTAGTATATTTCACAGAGTTGTACAAGCATCACTGCTACCTAATTCTAGAACATATCGCCACCTCAATAAAAAGCCCCATAAAAATTAGTGTAGCAGTCACTCCTTATTCTTACCTACTTCTGGGCTCTGGAAACTGCTTATCTATTTTCTGTCTCTGTGCATTTGCCTATTCTACACATTTCATAAATTGAATCATACATCATATGGCATTTTTGACTAGCTATGACCAAATAATATTCCTTCTAATGTATAAATCACATTATATTTATACATTCAGCAGCTGATGGACATTTGAGCTGTTTCTACTTTGGGCCATTATGAGTAATGGTGTTATAAATAGTTGTGTATTAGATTTGGAATGGATGTGTGTTCAGTTCTCTTGGGTATTAACTAGGAGCGAAGTTGCTTGGTCACATGGTAACATTATGTGTAACATTTCAGCAGAGGGCAGTCCAAGATGGTGGTATAGGAAGACCTGAACTCACTTCCTCCCACAAACACACCTAATCTGAACCTACATATTGAGCAATACCCCCTGAAGACAACTGAGGGCTATTTCAATAGCTTCGCACAACAAATGATAGAGGGTCCACACAGCGAAGTTTGGAACAGAGGGAGACATGGTAATAGGAACCCCAACCCTAGTGCAACAACTTGCAATAGGGAGGGATATCACTGAGGAGGCTGCATGTTCTTACGCACCATGGGGGATGGGGAAAAATGGAGTTTAAAGTCAACTAGACCATAAGTGAAGGAAATCTATTTACTAACCCTAGAGCATCTGCCAGAGACCAGTAAATTGTTGGAACTCTTTGGGGTCAGAGGCACTGATGAGCACCATTTTTTACATCCCCCTCAGCTGTCCCTCCAAAGAAGCTTTGTATGGCACACCCTGGGACCCCCTCATTCATGTCTATACCAGCACCAGCTGTCTCACTGGGGCAGCCACAGAACACACACTTCAGGAAACCCCTGGCTCGTGCCCACTCTAGGCCAAGCCATCCCCCAAAGGCAGCCCTGGTACGGTCATCCCAAGACCTCAAGGGCCAATGACCACTACAGCTTCAGCCATCCAATTGAGGAAGCCCTGGCACAGTGTGCCTGATCCAGCTACCCACAAAGGCCACCCCAGCGCAGCATGCCTAGAGACCCCACCAGCTTGTACCCACTTCAGCTTCAGCTGTCCTACAAAGCTGACCCCAATGAAGTATGTTTCAGGTTAACCCAGCCCCTGTCCATTCCAGTTCCAGTTATCTTGTGAGGGTGGCTCCAACAAAGGGAGACCCAGGAACGCCAGACTGTGCCCACTTCAGCTCCAGCTGTCTTGCTGGGGTGGCACTGGGATGGCGCAGCGGGAACCCCTGGCAGCACCTGCACCAGCTCCAGCTGACCCACTAGGCTGGCCCCAATGCAATGCATCCTGGGATTTCCCCAGCCTACACACACTCTAGCTCTAGGAACACACTTTACAGAGAAGATGTTCCTAAAGAAGGCTTCTCCTTCGAGACTGGGAGAGGTGGCTTGTCCACTCAGTTCACAGAAACAAACACAGAAAGTCAAGCAAAATGAGCAGAGGATTATGTTCTCCATGAAACCACAAGACAAAAATCCCAGAGGTATGGGAAAACTAATGAAATGAAGAGTTCAAAGTAATGGTCATAAAGATGCTCACTGAACTTGGGAAAAGAATTAGAGGAACACAGTGAGAACTCCGACAAAGAGTTAGAAACTATAAAAATGAATGAACCAGAATACAGTAACTTAAATTAAAAATACACTAGAGGGAATCAACAGCATATTAGATGACACAGAAAAATGGATCGACAATCTGGAAGACGAAATAGTGGAAATCACTCAATCAGAACCACAAAAGGAACAAAAAAGTGTTAAAATAGGATAGTTTAAGAAACCTCTGAGACAACATCTAGCATACTAACTTTCACATTTAAGAGTTCTAGAAAGAGAAGGGAAAGAGAAAGGGGCAGAAAATTTATTTTAAGAAATAATAGCTGAAGTATCCCTAACCTTGGGAAGGAAATAGTTATACAGGTCCAAAAAGCACATAGAATCTCAAATAAGATGAACCCAAAGAGATCCATACCGAGATACAATAAAAATGGCACAAGTTAAAGGAGAATCTGAAAGGCAGCAAGAGAAAAACAGTTATATGCAAGGGAAGCCCTGTAAGATTATCAGCTGATTTTTCAGCAAAACTTTGTAGATTAGAAGAGTGGCAGGATATATTTAAAGTGCTAAAAGGGAAAAACTTATATCCAAGATTATTTTACACAGCAAGTTCATTATTCAGAACTAAAGAACAAATAAAGAGTTTCTCAGGCAAAAACTAAAGGAGCTCATTACCACTGAATAGGCATGACAAGAAATGTTAAAGTGTTGTCTTGAAGCAAAAAAGAAAAGGCCAAAACTAGAAATAAGAAAATATACAAAGAAAAAAAAATCTCACTACAAATGCAGTGATTAGCCACTTAAAAAGTTGGTATGAAGGTTAAAAGACAAAAATAGTAAAATCAACTATACCTACATTAAGTAATTTAGAGATACACAAAATAAAAAGATGCAAAATATGACATCAGTAACAAAGTGGTGTGTGTGTGTGTGTGTGTGCGTGTGTGTGTGTTTGTGTATAGATAGTAAAAATGTAGTGCTTCTTGAATGCATTTGAAGTTAAGTGACTATAAGCTTAAAACAGACTGCTATATATATAGGTCAATATATATGAACAACATGGTAACCACAAACCCAAGATCTACAACAGATAGACAAAAAACAAAGAGAAAGGAACTCAAATATAACACTAAAGAAAATTCTCAAACCACACAGGAAAAGATCAAGAGAAGAAAGGAACAGAGAACTCCAAGAACAATCAGAAAACAAGTAACAAAATGGCAATAAGTACATACCTATTAATAGTTATTTTAAATGTAAAAGGGAAAAAATGCTCCAATCAAAAATTTGGCTGAATGGATAAAAAAGCAAACAAGACCCAACTATATACCATGTGCTGTTTACAAGAGACTCCTTTCAGATCTAAAGAACAACAGAAGGACAATGAAGAGATGGATAAATATATTCCATGCAAACAAATAAAAAGAAAGCTACAGTTGCAATACTCGTATCGGACAAAGTAGACTTTGAAACAAAGATTGCGACCAAAGACAAAGGAGGACATTACAAATGATAAAGGGGCCAATTCAAGAAAAAGATAACACATTTGTAAATATTTATGTACCCAATATATAAGTATCTAAATATATTAAGAAAATATTAACAGACATTAAGGGAAAAATTTACAGTAAGACAATGATACTAGTGGATTTTAATACCTCACTTAACATCAGTGGATAGATTATCCAGACAGAAAATCAATAAGAAAACACTGGCTTTTACACATTAGACCAGATGGACTTGATATATATATATTACATTTCATTCCAAAACTGCAGAATACACACTTCTTTCAAGTACACATGGAACTTTCTCCAGGATAGATCACATGTTAGGCTACAAAATAAGTCTCAGTAAATTCAAGAAGACTGAGATCTTGTCAAGTATCTGAGATCTTGTCAAGTATCTTTTCCAACAATAATGGTACGAAGTAGACGTCAATTACAAGAAGAAAACCAGGGAAAAAATGCAAATGCATGGAGAGGAAACAGCATGCTACTAAACAACCAATGGGTGAATGAATAAATCCAATCCGTGGAGAGGAAACAGCATGCTACTAAACAACCAATGGGTGAATGAATAAATCCAAGTGTAAATCACAAAATACCTTGAGACAAATAAAAATGAAAACACAACTTTCCAAAATCTGTGGGATGCAGCACTCTAAAAACTGTTAGACTTTGATGAAAGAAATTAAAGGACAACACAAATGGAAAAATATACCATGCTCATGAACTGGAAGAATATCTTAGAAATGTAGATACTGCCTAAAGCAACCTATATATTCAATGCAATTCTTATCAAAATACCAGTGACATATTTATCAAACCTAGAACAAATAATTATAAAATTTGTATGGAACCACAAAAGCTCCCAAAAAAGCCAAAGCAATCTTGAGAAAGAAGAACAAAAGAGGAGGCATCATGCCTCTTGATTTCAAACTATACTACAAAGCTAAAGTAATCAAAACAGTATGGTACTGATATGAAAACAAACACATAGATCAAAGGAATAGAGAACCCAGAAATAAACACATTAGACAGCTACATGCAAAAGAATGAAACTGGACCACTATCTTACACCATACACAAAAATAAATTTGAAAAAGGATTAAAGACTTCAATATAAGACCCAAACCCTAAAATTCCTTAAAGAAAACATAGGTAGTAAGCTCTTTGACATTAGCTTTAGCAGTATTTTTTGGATTATTTCCTCAGGCAAGGGGAACAAAAGCTTATATAAGCAAATGGTATTACATCTAACTAAAAAGCTACTGCACAGGAAAGGAAACCATCAACAAAACAAAAAGGCAACATACTGAATGGGAAAAGACTTACAAATCATACTTCTAATAAGAGGTTAATGTCCAAAATACATAAAGAAGTTACACAACTTACTAACAAAAACACAAACAACCCAATTAAAACATGACCAAGGACCTGAATACACATTTTGCAAAAGACATGCAAATGGCCAGCACGTATGTGAGAACTTGCTCAACATTACTAATAATCAAGGAAATGCAAATCAAAGCTACAATGTGATATTAGCTGATAACCATCTGATGGTCTATTATCAAAAAGACAAAAAATAATGTGTTGGTGACAATGTAGAGAAAAGGGAATTCTCATCCGCTGTTGGTGGGAATGCAAACTGGAAAAAAATAGGGAGATTCTTGAAAAAATTAAAAATACAACTACAGTATGACTCAGCAATTCCAACTGTGGTTTTTCTATCCAAAGAAAACAAAAATATTAAAGAGATATATGAGCCCCTATGTTCATTACAGCATTATTTATAATAGCCAAAATATGGAAACAACCTATGTCCCTCAATAGATGAATGGATAAAGAAGATGCGGTATACATATACATAAGGAAATATTACACAGCCATAAAAATGCAGTCTTGCTATATGCAACAACATGAATGGACCTAGAGAGTATTATCCTAAGTGAAGTAAGTCAGACAAAAGTAATACCATATGATTTCAGTTACATGTGGAATCTAAAAACAAAAAAACAATACAGAAACAGACTCATAGGTACAAGACACAAACTTAGTGACCAGAGGGGGGAGGTGCTGGGGAGGTGGGCAAAGTAGGTGAAGAGAACAAAGAGATATAAACTTAGAGTTATAAAATAAATAAGTCATGGGGATGTTAATGGATATAGGGAATATGGTCAGTAATATTGTCATAAATTTGTATGGTGACAGAAGATAACTAGAATTATTGTGGAGATCATTTCATAGTGTATAAAAATACCGAATTATTTTGTCATACACCTGAAACTAATAAGATATTGTATGCCAATAATACTTCAATAGCAATATTTTTTTCTGAGGAATTGCCAAAGTATTTTACTAAGGGTCTGTACCATTTTACAATTCAACCAGCAATGTATAGGTGCTTAAGGATTCCTGTTTCTCAATATCCTTTCCAATTCTTGTTTTTCTCACTCTTTTAAGATTTTATTTTTTGACAGAGAGAGTAGGGGAGGAGCAGAGGGAGAGGGACAAGCAGACTCCGTGCTGAGGGCAAAGCCTGACATGGGTCTCAATCCCATGACCCTGAGACAAAACCAAGAGTCTGACACTTAACCCACTAAGCCACCCAAGCTCCCCATGGTTGTTGTCATTCTTTTTAATCATCTTAATGGGTATGGAATTGTTTCATTATAATCATTTCTCTTTCCTGAATCACTAATTATTTTGAACATCTTTTTATGTGCTTATTTTCCATTTGTAAGTCTTCTTTGTTGAAATGTTTATTCAAATTCTTTGCCCATTTTAAAATTTCTTTTTATTGTTGAGTTATAAGAGCTTTATTTTATATATATTCTAGACACTAGACATTTATCAAGTATGCAATTTGAAAATACTTTCATTCACTCTGGATTTGTATTTTCATTTCTTGATGGTGTCTCTTGAAACACAACTTTATTGATAATAATAAGTAACTGATAAGATCAAATTCAATTTTTCTTCTTTCATTGCTTCTGCTTTTTGTGTCATATCTACTAAACTATTGCTTGATACAAGATCATAAAGATTTACTTCCATTTTCTTCAGACTGTTTTACAGTTTTAGCTATTTAATTCTGTAATCCATTATAAATTATTTTTTCATATGGTGTGAGGTAGGGGTCCAACGTCATTCTTTTGCATGAAGCTATTCAGATGTTGAATAGACAGTTGTTTTCCCCACTGAACTGGGTTGGCACACCTGTCAAAATCAATTAACTTTAATGTAAGAGTTATTTCTGGATTCTCATTACTATTGCATACATACACACACACACACACACACACACACACACACACCCCAGGATATATATGTAATATATATAGCATAAGGATGAAAATTATATCTGTTATATATATAATAATTTCCATCCTCATGCGAGAAACACACGATCCTGTTTTGGCTATTCTGGGTTCTTTGCATTTCCATATGAATTTTAGGATCAGCTTTTCAAAATGTAGAAGATGTAGCTGGAATTTTGACAGATTACAATGACTCTGTAGATCAATTTGGAAAGTATTTTTGGCTTTACATTAACTCAATCATGACTATATGATCTTTTAAATTAACTTTGACATTTAACTTTTTTCAACAATGTTTTGTAATATTCAGGGTACAAGTCTTGCACTTCTTTTAAGTTTATTCCTAAGTATTATTTTTTTTGCTAATGTAAATTTAATTGCTTTCTTAATTTTGAGAGTTCATTGCTAGTATATAAAAATACAATAGACTTTTTATGTTGACCTTGTATTCTGGAATTTTGTCAAACACGTATTAGTTTTAACAATATTTTACTAGTTCTAATAGATTTTTTGTGTATTCATAGGATTTTCTATATCAAGACCATGGTATCAGCAAATAGAGACAGTTTTACTTCTTTCCGCCTATCTGGATATATGTTTCCTTTCCTTGTGTAACTTCCCTGACTAGGACCTCCAAAACAATTGTTGGATAGAATTGGTGAGAATAGACTGCCTTCTCTAATTCCTGATCTTAGAGAAGAAAGGATTCAGTGTTTGACCATTAAGTGTGCTATTAGCTGTGGGATTTTTGCAGACATATTTTATTAGGTTTAGAAAGTTGCTTTATATTCCTAGTTTGTTGATTGGTTTTACAAAGGGTATTGACTTTTGTCAAATGTTTTTTTTTCATCTACGGAGATGATCATGTGACATTGTCCTCTAGTCTATTAATATGGTGTATTTCATATGTTAAATCAACCTTGCATCTTAGGGAAACATTCTAATTTATGATGGAGTATAATTCTTTCCATGTATTTCTGGATTCCGCTTACTGGTATTTTGTATGAAGATATGTTTATACTCATTAAGGAAATTGAGATTTGTGTGGTTTTGGGATCATAATGCTACTAGACTCCTATAATAAGCTGGGAAGCATTATCTTCCCTTTTATATTTAGAAGGCTTTGTGAACCACTGGTATTATTATTAGGTTTTTTTTTTTTTAAGATTTAGTAAATCACCAGTAAAACCATCTAGTCCTGAGCTTTTCTTTGTGGGAAATTATTTGATTACTAATTTAAAATGTTTACTTGTTATAGGTATATTCACTATTTCTTCAGTTTTAGTAGTTTGTGTCTTCTAGGGATTTTTTTCATTTTATTTAAGTTACCTAATTTGTTTACATATATTTATTCATATTATTTTCTCATTATTCTTTTCATTTCTGTAATATCATTAGTGATATCCCCTCCATCTTTGATTCCTGATTGTGGTAACTTGAAATGTGAGCTTTCTCTCTTTCTCTTGGTTAATCTAGGTAAATGTTTGTCAGTTTTGTGGATTTTTCAAAAAATAAAGTTTTGTTGATTTTCTCCCATGTTTTTCTATTATCCACTTCATTTTTTTCTACTATAATCTTCCTTCCTTTCTTCTACTTAACTTAGGTTTCACTTGCATATATATATATTTTAAATATGGGATGCTTCACAAATTTGCACAGCATCCTTGTGCAGGGGTCAGGCTAATCTCTGTATCATTCTAATTTAGTGTTATGTGCTGCCAAAGGAAGCACTATTTTTCTTGTTTCTTAAGTGGAAAATAAGGCTGTTGATTTTAAATCTTTCTTCTTTTTAAATTAAATAAAAACCTATTGCTATAAATTTCCCTCTAAGCAACTGCTTTTGTGACATTCTATAAGTTTTAGTATTTTATATTTTCATTTTTATTTATCCCAATTTACTGTCTAACCTATCAGTGTTTTATTTTCCTTGACCCCTGACTACCTATGACTATGTTGTTTAATTTTCACTTATTTGTGGATTTCCCAAATTTCCTTCTGTTACTGATCTCTAATTTTACCACCTTATGGTTGGAGAATAAACTTATGATTTTTGATCCTTTCAAATTTATCAAGGCTTGTTTTATGGGCCTATATATGATTTATCCTGGAGAATGTACCACATGTACCTGGGAGAAGAATGTGCATTCTATTGTTCATTGGAATGTTCTATAGATGTTTATTAAATCTAGTCGATTTATAGCTTATTTTAGTTTTCTATTTCCTTATTGTTCTATCCATTAATAGGGTGGTATTGAAGACTGAAGTCTCTATTATTATTGAATTATCTATTTCTTCCTTTCATACATCATCCTACTACTTTCTAGGCTTCATGATTTATTTTTCTTTAATTTATTTTACAGGGGTGGGGGAGGGGTAGGGGGAATGAGAGAATCTCAAGCAGATTGCCCTCTGAGCGTGGAGCCCAATGAGGAGCTCGATCTCACATCCCTGAGATTATGACCTGAGCCAAAATCAAATGTCAGATGCTTAACTCACTGAGCTACCCAGGTACCCTTAGGCTTCATGATTTCTGAGAAGGGATATTAATCATTTTAAGGAGGCTTGTAGATGATGAGCTGTTTTTCTTTGCTGCTTTCAAGATTTATTCTTTGTCTTTTGATAATTTGACCATACGTGTAGGTGTGTGTTTCTTTCAGTTTATCCTCCTTGGAATTCACTGAAGTGCTTTAATGTACTAATTGATGTTTTTTTAAATCAAATTTGAAAATATTTAGGTCATTAGTTTTTCAATTTTTTTTCTTTTTCTCCTTTTACTTGACTCATTTATCTGTATATTTGTGCATGTGATGGGGTTCCCACAGATTGAGGCTCTGTTCATTTTTCCTCATTCTTTTTTTAAACTGTTCAGACTGGATTATTTAAATTGACCTATATTCAAGTTGTGTTTGTTCTCCCTTCTGCCAGATCAGTTATGTTGCTGATCCCCTCTAGTGAATTTCTTTCTTTTTTTATTTTAGAGAGCGAGTGGGGAGGGGCAGAGGAAGAGAGAGAATCTTAAGCGAACTCTACGCCTGACACGGAGCCCAACAAGGCGCTCTAACAACCCTGAGTTCATGACCTGAGCCAAAACCAAGAGTCAGACACTTAACCAACTGAGCCACACAGGCACCCGCCCCACCCCCGTAAATTTTTAATTTCACTTTTTGTACTTTTCAACTAGAGATTTTTTTGTTTCTTTGACAATGTCTCTTTATTGACAATTCAGTGAAACATTTTTCTCATACTTCTCACTAATTCCTTAGACATAATTCTTATTAAACACTTTTCATTTAGTTCACTAAGAGCTTTCAAAGCTTATTTACAGTCTTTGTCTACTAAGTCCAACATTTGTGCTTCCTCTGAGGTAGTTTCTATTGACTGGCTCTCTTCCAGGGTATGGTTTATACTTTCCTCTTCTTTTTAACTTGTCATTTTAAATATATAATCTGGCAACTCTGCAAAGCATGTCTTCCCTGATCCCATATTACTTTCCTATTGCTACTGAAACAAATTACCACAAATTTAGTGGTTTAAAACTATGCAAACTTATTATTTTCCAGCTTTGCAGGTCATAAGTCCAAAATGGGTCTCAGTAGGCTAAAACCAAGGTGTTGGCAGGACTACATTCTTTCTGGAGGCTCTGTGATAGAATCTGTTTTCTTTCATTTTCTTTTTTCCCATCTTCTAGACGCTGCCTGCATAGTAGCTCTTTGAATCTTCTCCACATTTTATCCCTCTGACACTAACTCTTCTTCCTTCCTCTACCACATTCAAAGAACGTTTGAATTGGGACCACTTGGATAATCCAAGATAATCTCTTCAAAACCAGCTGTTGGCTAATTTAACTCCTTGCCGGGTAACACAACAGATTTCACAACTCCTGATGATGAGAACATCTACATCTTTGGGGAGGGGACATTGTTCCGCCTACCACACCTTCATAACATTTGCTATTGTTATTAGGGATGAATTAATGAATTTCCTGGACTAGTTATGTAAAGTCTCAATTTTGTGTGTGTGCATGTAGCCATTCACATCTCTGCTTGATTAACTTAGTTGTCAGCTAGTGACTGGGTGGAGATTTCCTTAAATAACTTGAATCAGTAAGTCTCCCAGTCTTTGCTGAGTATGTGTGTGTGTCTTGGGACATGTCTTCAGTGTTTTGGCATTTTATAACTCTGAATTAGCTTTTCCTTCTTGCTCTGTGCTGAGTCTCATTATGAGCCAGAGATTAAACAGAGTTTAGGGACTTCTCAGTTTATTTCTCACATAAGTACAGCGCTGAACATGTGTGTTATCATCCGGGGCTTTGTTGGAGCATTTTAAATATTCTGGAGCATTTAAAATGGACATCTCATTTCTCAGTTCTTCCTTTTAAGTTTTTTCAACAGTCACTTGTATTCCTGCCTCAGGATTAAATGACTGCAGCTGATTGTTTTGACAAATACTCTGGGGATAAGGCTGTTTTCACAGACAAATCTGCATTAGATTATGTAAAAGAAAGCCCTGAGAATTGGTTTTTTGATGGAGCTACTGGACAAGAAACATAATGAAAATACTCTGGGAATGGGGTTGTTAAGAGAACCCAAACTGCTTTTGCTCCAACCCGTGCCTGACAGACTACTGCGTTTCACCAACACCATGGTTGTGAGGTTATTGGTTTCCACAGCTACTACGTTTCTGGGACAGGGAAATGGGAATAAGGCAATTTAAGATGTCACAAAGCTTGCTTTTCTTACTGATATTCAGCTGCTTTCCTTGGATAAGTGCTACTGGAATCGTTAAAAGCCTTCCATTTATTTCCAAATTTCTATAGAAGTTGATTTAGAGAACTTTTCTAATTGTTATTGCTTTTGTGGAGAGGTGGATTTTTAGAAGTCCTTATTCCACCATTTTGGAAGGGCTCCCTGACAGGTCTTTCTTAACCTTCAAAATTTGCCATTTCTGCAACTAACATACTTTCTTGTTCCCAAGATATCAAATCTTCTGACCAACCACTGAAGGTAGCCAGCCTTCAAACTTTTAAGAAGTTACCGCAAATATGAGTCGTTTTTCTCTACCTCACCACCATAATCTATTCTTCTAAAGTCTAGTTAAAAACTAATTTCTCTCTTAAAATCTTCATATAACCAATAGAATGATATACACTATGATCATTATGACATTTGGCCTGCATCCAATAATTTGAATCTTTCATGTCATGCTCTTGCCTTTGGTCACAAAATTTTGTATTTGCTTTCTATTGTTGACAAATTACCCAAAAGCTATTGGCTTACAGCGATGATTATCATGTATTAGTCATAAAAATCCTATCTATTAAACAGATGTTCAGAGCTACCTGATCAAGCAACAATTGCCATGTGGTTTCTGTGGTAAAGAAAATTGGAACTGCTTGGTTGGGTGATTCCAGCTTGGATTCCATTATGTTGCAGTCAGCTATTGACTGGGTCTAAAAGACTCTTTTCCAAGGTGATTCAATTACAAAGCTAGTAACTTTGTATTGGGTTTTATTCAGAGGCCTCGTTCCACTCCAAATGGGCCAAGGATTGTTTGAGCACAAATACTTGGAGACATGAATCATTTGAAAACATGATAGAGGTCCACTGCTGTAATATCTATTTTACTTGAGACCCTCTATAAGATATAAAATGTTAAAAAAACATGACCCTTCCCTTAAAGAAGTACAAATCTATCGATAGAGGAAGAGGTAGACATTCCAGTGACAATACTACTGCAAGTGATACGTTATAAATGAAAGATTATATACTCTGGGAATTAAGAAAAGGTAGAGATTATATTCAACATCCCTAACAGGGAATCAGGACTGACAGGACTCTTGGCTGTGACTGAGAAATTAGAACACAATTGTCCATTTATTAGTCCCAATAAATTCTTTCTCTGATATTAAGGAAAATATATTTATTTGAATTGCTTAGGTCAGAAGCAAATTTAGGTGCCTTGAACTAAGTTTTTGTAAAAAGACTCTCAACCTCAGGGTAGCCAAATAACTTCAAATATCATAAATAATTTTTAGCTAAACCCTTGATACCAGAATTTAGTAACCATAATTATAATCTGCCACCAGGATTTGGAGAAAAACCAGTGTCTTCTGAATTTAATTCCTATACTGGAATAGAGATTAGCCACATAGCATTTATAACCAATCAAAATAATTTGGTAGATAACTAGCAAGGAAAGTCAATCAGTAATCAAAAAACTCCCATAAAACAAAAGTCCAGGTCCAGAGGGCTTCACAGGCAAATTCTACCAAACATTTAAAAAAGACTTAGTACCTATTCTTCTCACACTATTCCAAAAAATAGAAAAGGGAAGAAAACTTCCAAATTCATTCTATGAGGCCAGCATTATCCTGATACCAAAAGGAGATAAAGACACCACAAAAAAAGAGAACTATAGACAATACCTCTGATGAACATAGATGCAAAAATCCTCAACAAAATACTAGCCACCCAACTCCAAAAATACATTAAAAAAATCATTCACCACAATCAAGTGGGATTTATTCCTGGGATACAAGTGTGGTTCAATATTCATAAATCAATCAACTTGATACACCAATCAATAAGAGAAGGGATTAAAAACCATACGATCATTTCAATAGATGCAGAAAAAACATTTGACAAAGTACAACATTCATTCATGATAAAAATCCTCAACAAAGCAGGTTTAGAGGGAACATATCTCAACATAATAAAGGCCAAATATCAAAAACCGAAAACAAACATCATACTCAATGGGGAAAAACAGAGAGTTTGGCCCTTAAGCTCAGGAACAAGACAAGGATGTTCACTCTCACCAGTTTTATTCAACACAGTACTGGAAGTCCCAGCCACAGCAAGCAGACAACAAAAACAAAGAAAAGGCAACCAAATTGTTAAGGGAAAAGTAAAACTTACACCATTTACAAATGACATATTATACATGGAAAACCTGAAATACTCCACCAAAAAAAACTACAAACGCTGATAGATAAATTCAGTGAAGTTATAGGATACAAAATCAACGTGCAGAAATCTATTGCGAGTCTACACACTGATGATGAAGTAACACAAAGAGAAATTAAGAAAATAATCCCATTACAATTGCACCCAAAATGATAAGATCCTTAGAAATAAACCTGACCAAAGAGGTAGAAAACTATAAAATGCAAATGAAAGAAATTGAAGTGACACAAAGAAATGGAAAGACATTTCATGCTCATGGATTCAAAGAACAAATATTGTTAAAATGTCTATACCACCCAAAGCAATCGACAAATTCAATGCAATCCCTATCAAAATACCAACAGCAGTTTTTACAGACCTAGAACAAACAATCCTAAAATTTGTATGGAACCACAAAAGACTCCAAATAGCCAAAGCAATTTGAAAAAGAAAAGCAAAGCTAGAAGCATCAGCTATAGTAATCAAAACAATACAACAATAGACGCATAGATAAATGGAACGGAATAGAAAACCCAGAAATAAGCCCACAATCATATGGTCAATTAACCTTCAAAAAAGGACGAAAGAATATGCAATGGGGGTAAAGACAGTCTTCACAAATGCTGTTGAGAGAACTGGACAGCTACATGCAAAAGAATGAAACTGGACCACTTTCACCATACACAAAAATAAACTCAAGATGGATCAAAGACCTATATATGAGACCAGAAACCACAAAAATTCTAGAAGAGAGCACAGGTAGTAATTTCTCTGGCATTGGCCATAGCAACTTGTTTCTAGCTAGGTCTCCTAAGGCAAGGGAAATAAAACAAAAATAAAGATTTGAGATTACACCAAACTAAAAAGTTTCTGCATAGTGAAGGAAACAATCAACAAAACTAAAAACTAAAAAGCAACCTACTAAATGGGAGGAGATATTTGCAATACATATCCAATAAAGGGTTAGGACCCAAAATACATAAAGAATTTATACATCTCAATAGCCAAAAACACCTAAATAACCCAATGTAAAAATGGGCATAAGACATGAATAGACATCTCTCCAAAGGACATCCAAATGGCCAACAGACGCATGAAAAGATGCTCAACATCACTCATCATCAGGGAAATGGAAGTCAAAATTATAATGAGATAGCACCTCACACCTGTCAGCATGGCTAAAATCATAAATGCAAGAAACAACAACTATGGGTGAGGATGTGGAGAAAAAGGAGCCCCCTTGCGCTGTTGGTGGGAATGCAAACTGGTGCAGCCACTGTGGAAAATAATATTGAATTTTCTCAAAAAGTTAAAAAGAGAACTATCCTACAATCCACCAATTGTACTACTGGTTATTTACCCAAAGAATACACAAACACTTACTCAAAGGGATGCATGCACACCTATGTTGGTAGCTGCATTATTTACTATAGCCAAGATAAGGAAACAGCCCAAGTGTCCATTGATAGAGGAATGGAGAAAGATGTGGTGTATATACAATGGAATATTATTCAACCATAAAGAAAGAATGAAATCCTGCCATTTGCAAGACACAGAGGGAACTAGAGAGTATAATGCTAAGCAATGTAAGTCAGTCAGAGAATGACAAATACTGTATGATTTCATTCATATGTGGAATTTAAGAAACAAAATAAATGATCAAAGAAATAGACAAACCGAGAAACAAACTCTAACTATAGAGAATAAACATGGTTACCAAAGGGGACGTGGGTGCAGAATGGGTTAAATAGACGAAGGGGATTAAGGAGCTCACTTGTGATGAGCACCAGGTGTTGTATGGAAGTGTTGAATCACTGTATTGTATGCTCGAAACTAATGTAACACTGTATGTTAACTACACTGGAATCAAAATAAAAACTTATATAAAAATGTTGGAAATAAACATTTTTTAATAAATTAAAAAGATAAATGAGTCTCTCCAGAAATGTAAAGTTGTATAGTTTTTTAACTACTTGCTTTGAAATTTGGCAACTATATACAACAGAGGGGCTCTGGGGGGGCTTATTGAATTGATCTTCCAACTCTTGATTTCAGCTCCAGTCATGATCTCAGTGCCCTGGAATTGAGCCCCTCACTGGGTTCCACACTTAGCACTGAGTCTGCTTGAGGATTCTCTCACTCCCTCTTCCTCTGTGCTTTCCCCTACTATCATTCACATGCATTCTCCCTCACTCTAACAAATACATCTTTAAAAAAAATAAATATACACTGGGAATGAATATGCGGTTGACATTATCTGCTGAACATTCTAAAACTTCAGTCAATGATTTGCTCTAACAGTGCTAAGTCTATTCATAGGCACACACTTAGTCATCAAATTTTGAGATTAAAGAAGCTATCGTTACAGTAAATGCAACCAGGCTGAGAGGAATAGAACTTAAAACAAGGTGTAGTGATTCCTATTGAACTAAACAAATCAAGCCTATTTTATCTTGTATTTGAAAAGAAAACTGGGGGAAAAAATGAAAAGAAGCTTATTATGACAAATAAACAGACAAAAATTTCTAAATTTATAATAGCCATCCGTTTTCCCTAAAATTCAAAAATTTGCAGTCAAAAACTGAGTAACAAATAGAGGATTCTGTCCACTGACCAGTGACATGGCAACTGACCTTTAGTCCTACCTCCAACTTTGACATTGCAGTTTATTTTAGAAATACTTACATGGATTCTCCTTTGTTTTTTAAGCTTTATCCAGGGAGTCAATGGAACTTCTGGAACTTTCATTAAGTATCTCAGCCTATATTAGGTGTTCTTTGGAGCAGTGGTTCTCAAAATCTTGTGTGGTAAGAATTCTGAAGCTCCTACTTCAAGAGAGGTTGATTGGGTGAGGCCCCCGAGTTATTTTAACTCCTCGTAGGTGATTTTGAAGCAGTCATCTAAGACCCCACACCTTGGGAAGGAGAGCATTACTGTAAGGGACTGAAGCTCTTAGAGCACAGAAGGAACATCCTACACTTTGATTCAGTAGACCGGAGTTCAAGACCCAACCACAGCACTAACTAGCCATGTGATCTTGAATGGTTCCCTTAACATTCCTAGGACCCCGTGTGAATCGTGGTGAAATTTGCTGTCTTGTGCTGGAGAGTGCTGAAGACAAAACTGGCAGCATTCCTGAAGGCCTTTAAAAACTGTAAAGCCTCTGCGAAGGATATTAAGAATATTCTCGCTGCTGAGGCCTCTGCCAGAGGTGGCTAGTTTACATCCTTGATCTTATTTATCATTCAGAAGATATTTACTGCATGTCTACTCTGCGTAAGGCTTCGTGGCGGATGTACTTCCCCTGGCCTTTACACAAGCCTATAACGGGATTTCAGGACTCACAAATGGGCAATTAAACCTCCAGCCTCTTCCTGAGAGTTCTGCCCTCCCTTCGATACACAGAACTTTCCTCTGATGATTAAATTGGCACCTCTGTATAAAAATGTTCCCTTTTCATCCTCTGGGGAGGGTGCTTTCTCCCGTTACGAGCTGCACAAGGGAGGAGTGTGGCAGGCTTTGCTGTATACCGCACGTTGTTAATTTTTAATGTGGGAAGTCGGATTCTGCTGGCTTTCTTTATGCTACAGATTGTGCTGCTAGTCTCTCACCCACTAGGCAATGCATGTCTTTAGCTGCTCCAGAAAGTGGCTCCTCCTTGCTAGCGGTCTCAAAATGCCAAGTTGTTCAGTTACTATCTAAATAAGGAGACACGGGGTCTAACTCTGTTCATTATAAAGGACTGGCCTGACGAAACCTCAAAGTAATGGTAAGCCACACCTGATTGGCTGACAGGTGAAGGACAAAATGTACTAACAGGAAGGAAAAAAAAAACAAAAAAACAACTCCCAACGATGGTGGGAGAGGTGGCTCAGGAAAGGAGGAACTCTGAAATGTGGATGGGTTCAAGATCCACTCTGCTTAAAAATCTGTAGGCGTCACTAGTCCTTAGGATCGCCAAACCTTGTCCCTGGCAAGTAAGACCTTCACCGTCAAGTTCCAATCCGCTTGTCTAGTCTCTGAGCTTGGGTTGCGCTGAATTTCAGGGTCTGGACTGCACTATGGTCTGTCTCACCTGCCTTTGCTTGGATTTTTCCCTCCTCCATCTGGCATCGCTGCTGTCCTTCTCTCCACTCTCCCACCTCCTACAAACAACTAGAGATTAGGCTGGACTTCTCTTGCTGCTACAGACGGAATGAACTGGTCCCTCCTTAGTCCTTCATGATCACTTTGCCATGCGAAGTGGCACTTGTAGCCTCATTTTACGCATGATTATTTTTATTCAAGTTCCCAAATATTTACTGAGCACATACTATGCACCAGGTGCTGTACTAGGTACTGGGGATATGGCAGTGAGCAAAACAAAGCCACTTGCCCCCAAAGCGTGACTACTGGTGCAGACTGTCTTTCCTGGGAGACAGGAGGGTGGGCTCTTGTCTATTTAGTTCATCAGTCTGTTCCCATAGCCTAGAATAGTGTCCAGCACACAGAAAACACTTAATGAATATTCACTGAATAAAGAGACCTTGTTTTAATTCTAAAATGTACTATAGGCTGCCGGTCAGGAATCTGTTTTGCATAACGGACTGTAGATAATTTGAGAGTACAGGACACATCTTCCTTACCTTCTGCATCTAGAGAAAAGAGCCAGGACCTGACATAGAGCAGATGCTCTTGAATAAATAAAACTATCTCAGCTGATTGTTTCAGCTACATCCGTGCACTTTATATTCAAAAGCTAGTTGGCCAACTTGTACAATTATTTGTCCTGAGACAGCATGAGACCGAGGTGTTACCTTAAAAAAGTTTTTTTCTAAATACAGGACTTTAGACAGGCTTGGAGGGGACAGAATCTGTGTGTGGGAGTCTCACTGCTGCTGATTACTCAGTTTTGCTAATAGTAGAAAGGGTGTTGAGGGTTCCCACCTCATGCCAGAGAGGTTGCTGCAAATTTACCAATATTTTCTACTGTTAGCAGGTTTGGTTGATTCAGAGAGTCACTCCTCAGGTAGAAGGTGAATTTCTAAAATTCCAACAGTTGATGGGTCTCCATGTACAAAATAGCACAGACTTCTGGGATCTCATCTGTGTTCACATTCCCTTTTAGGCTGCTGCACTATGGCCTGAACTTAAACCTTTTCACTATCCGTTATGAACAAGTGTACAAAGAGTTCATGTATAAACAACTACTCTTTGCTTATTCACAGCATGAAAGGAAAGGGATCCTAGTACTTCACAGTAGGGGCGTATGTAGAGCAGTATTTAAATAATTGACTTTAAAGATATTTTATGGAGTTTGGAGAACAAAATACATTCCCCAAAGGTTATACATCGGAGAATCTACAAAGGCCTTTACAATCATTAATTGTGCATTGGAGCAGGGGAGAGGAGTCAATCTGTTGTGTTTCAGATGGATGGGAAAAGTAGAATCAGAGGAGAAATATAGACGATCCACAAAGTGGTTAAGTCTATGGGAACATTTGCGAGCTGACCACAAGTACTAGATATGAATTTCCCCATGGAGACGCTTCTTGCACCACACACACACACACACCCACACACACACACAAACACACACACTGCAAAAACAATGAATGTGGTAGATGAGATCGTGGGGTGAAAAACCAAGAGCAAAAATGAATGGAAAGGGGAATGAGAATGTTATAAAAAAAGAAGTGCTGCAAAAAAGGAGAATTTGTTGTTTACAAGAATTGGAAATATTCTACATGATATACCCAGGGCAATTACCCAAGGCAGGACAAAGGGATCTATTCAAAACTTGCCTGATGACACCCCCATGATGAAGTGTCAACATTCCAAATAACAACTTAAGTTACAATGACTCAAAGGCCCTTTGCAGAATTCCACTCGAATATCTGTAAACTCCGCAAGAGTTGACATGCATCACACAATGTATTTTAAGATTGTTTGGAAGAAAAGTGCCATTCAGAAGCAGGACTTCCTATGACAAGTTTCTGCTCTGAATTTTTATGACCAAATTAGAAACCCTGGAAAAGGGAGATTGTACTAGAAGTGCTGACTCAGCAGTAAATTGCAGCAAGGCAATGGGATACTAATTTAATGATGCTAGAGCTGAAATGCATCATTCCTGAGATTAGCATATCCGTTAAAAAATAAAAAAGAAGAGCATTCAGCAACCCAGCTAAAACATTTCACCAGCAGTCAGCAGAAAGGAGATATTTGCATACATGGAAGATTGGGAGATAAGGCCAGGAGATTTAAAAAGGATTATACAGTTTATAGACCTAAGAATTTGTGCTATGGAACTTCAGAATGGATTCATCTCTTTATGCCTAACTTGTTCCAGAAGGATTTTCTTTAGTACAGTCCCTGGCAGATTTAGACAGTGCTTACATGGTCATTCCCATCCTTCTAGTAGATCTTCCAGTTTATTGGCAAGAATTAAGTCTCTTTAATTAGCTCATCTATCAGAAATGCATTTAGCATCTACCCTCTACCAGGTGAAATACGCTGAGGACCGATATCCAGCTTCTATCCTCAAGAATGTCAACGTTTATAAGGGAAATACAGTCAACACAGCAAGTGATTTCAGCCCAGAGTGAATTATGCAAGAGAGAGAAAAGTAAGCAGAGATGACTACGGGAATGCAGAAATGAGATACTCGGCCCAGGTTGGGGGAGGTCAATGAAATGAAAGACTGAAGCCTCAGCTTAAGGATCATCAGGTTGACTCAGCCTTTAGCATACTCTTCTAGAATGATTAACATATTCAAAGTACAGCATCAATTTCAGACATTAAAGCCAGTTTAATGCCGATATGCAGATAGAACGAGCTGATGACGTGCAGAGAGGTATGGTCTCAGAATCAGGCCCAGCCTTCAAGCTGGCTATTTACTAGTTGAGTGGCTTTCTGCCAGTTACTTCACCCTCAGTGTCTATGAAACAGGAGTAATAGCAACTCATATGAACTCTGAAACTTGAAGGAAATAATGTGTATAATGCATCTGATAGCACCGAAAATATTCCCAAGACAATGGCAGCTGCGGTATTTCTTCTGGTTTTGTAGCTGCTGTGATTACCAATATTAGTAAGAGATAAATAATTATAGTTTAATAATTATAATTATAGCACAAAATTTTCATGGCTCTACACTTATTCCTGCAGTTCTTAATGTGTAAGTGAAGGATCTTGTTCTTCAAAGCAGTCCTGGGCAGAGCTTTCTCATCAACTATTTACTGTGATGAGAATATTTATATAGTAGTCACTAGCCCCATGTGGCTAGTCAACGCTTGAGATTTGTCCAGTGTGAAGAATTGAATTTTAGTTTCTGTTCAGTTAAATTTAAAAATTTACGTAACCTATGGTCTGCAAGTTTATGCTCCTCCCAAATTCATATGGTGAAATCCTAATCCCCAAAGATGATGTTACTAGCAGGTGGGGCCTTTGTGAGGTGCTGGAGGCAGGGGGGGACACCCTAGGAAATGGGATTGGTGCCTTATATAAGAGGCTCCGGAGAGATTTCCTAGCCCCCAACTGTGATATGAAGCCACAAGAAGTCTGCAGCCCCGAAGGAGGCCCTCACCTGACCATGCTTGTGCTCTGATTGCAGACTTCCAGCCTCCAGAACTCTTAGAAATAGTTATTATTTCTCAGCCGCTCAGTTTGTGATATTCTGACATAGCAGCCTGAATAGACTAACACAAACTATGTGTGTGACTAGTGGCTACTGGATTAGAGAGCGCAATTCTAGGGTAACAAACATAAAGTTACCCGGATCTCATTGCAGGCCCAGTACATCAGGAAGAATGATGAGAATTTGCATTGATATGAAGCACAACGGAAGGTTCTTAAGAATGCAGATGTTGAGAACCACCGCTCTCTTCCTCTGAGTGGTTTTGATTTTATGGCTATGTGTTTGCCGAAGGGCCCCGAGGTATTAATTAAATAAAATATATTTTCTTGGAGGCTATCTCTACGGGAGGCTCTAGAAGTTGAAAAGAACCTAAGTGTAAGGTCTTTTTCTCATTTTAAACAAATTGTGATATTTTGTAGCCTTATTAAGACACACACAGCAAATAGGAAAGAAAAGCTCTTTTTAAAGTAGGTGAAAAAGTAATTTATACAAAAGAGGTTATGAGTAGAGGGTCACTATGGTGGAGTTATCAGGGAAGCCATCAAAAGGAAGCAAGCATGAAAACAGAAACTATAAGAGCAAGAGTGAGAGTGGTTACAATGACAATTGGTAGACCACTGGAGTACTACTAACAACCTTCATTTTCTCATCTAAGAAAGGGGGGGCACATAATGATCAATACTAACTGAGCACTTACTTTATGCTGAGACACTTCACCTGCACCATGTGATTTAATTTCCCCCCACGACTTTAGGAGTACATACTACTATCAATCTCCATTTCACATCTGAGGAAACTTAGTTAAATAACTTTCTCAACATTATGGAGCTTGACTAGTAAGTGGTGTCAATGTGAGCCAGAGAAAATCGTAGATCCAGGGGCAAAGGAAGCCATTAAATCTTAATTGAGCTGAATTGAAATACTCATCTAATATTCATTGCAGAAGATATGTTCAAAACACACAAAAAGATGGAAATAGCCAAATCACAAAAGTAACAGGTATCATTTACTGGGTACTTACTATTGCCAGGTCTTCTGCTAGGATCTTATGTTCATTACTCACAGAATTCTCTTGACAATCCTCCAAGATAGGCACTGAACAATGTGGGAGTCAAGAAAATTAGCAAGCATGTACCTCAAGAGCCATGGGGAAGAACCGTTTCAGGTGAGGAGAATTTTCCCTCTTCAGTTCACAAATACACTCTTTAACCTAGGTTACCAGTGTAGAAAAGCATGCAACAGTGAAGAGAAGCATGCAATACTCATGTAATAGTGGTGACATCGTAGCCCAGTCCAGGCTTTTGCCATGAAAAGACAAATTTTATTGATTCCCTAAATATAGAGGCTGTGCCTTTCACCTCTGGGTCATAGCAGTGAATTCAGGAAGTCCCAGGGACACCTTCTGATATGTGAACATCTGCTTGTGGTTTTCCATTGCATGATATTAGGGGATCCCCCCCACACACACCCACCTACTCCCCATTACAAAAAACTGGGACCAAAAAAAAAAGCAAGATCTCTAAGGATGACAAGTAAAAAGTTGTTTTCTTCTCTAATACAAACAAAAATATTTATCTCAAAATAGGGCTTATATAATAAAAACAATTATACCAAGACTAATATACCTGGGGATTGAATTCTTTATCTCCACAATCTTTTGAACACTAGACAAGGTTGTCTATTAGGCACTGGGTTTCAAGCAGAGTATATACAGTGTTTAAGCAGAGCTGCATGCAAGACTCATACTTTGGCAGTGATCAATGTTAAGTATATTTTAACAACTATAATGGCTCTATCGCCCATATCTTCTAGATTTTTGTCAGGATATGGCAAAATTAAAACTTTCATTGTAATGCTACTGTTCCCCCCCCCCAAGACTACCAGTAACTATTTGCTCTTCTGGATTCTATCCGTATCTTAACAATGTGCGAACTTTAAAATGTAGGTTTATTACCAGAAGGTGAAACTACAGAAAATACATAAGAAAAGACATTACAATTCTACACACCATCGTAGAAACCAGACATCATCAACTTGCTTATTGGCAAATCGTTTAAATTTATACAGCAGCTCCTATTTCTTGAGACTAGCTGTTCAGAATACTGAATGGAGAGAAATTTTGAGACTGGCTTCTTTGAGAAAGAAGGTACAGGGATCAGCTAGTGATGTCTGCCATAATGACAGCAACAGAAGGGGTGGTAGAATTGTTTTACATTACGGGCGACCAATTTTTACTTTAATAATTAAGAAAGTGAGTCCTCATGGTTGTGTTGTCTACCCAAGGTTGTACAGCAAGACCATAGCATTACTGGTATGAGGATGCTTATTGGTTAACTCCCACATCAAATGTTTGCCCACTCTATCTCCCTACAGTCATCCTATGCTTTTTTTTTCCCCCTCCAAAAATCAACAATATTTAGTTAAAATCCAACTAAACACACTGGAAAAGGCTGATCAATACATAGACGAGAGCAGTCCTTCAGAAGATTACACAGAAAGAAAAATAAATTGCGATGCCCTTGAAAGAAAAGCTACTTTTATTTAAGTTAATAAAGCTTTATTTGTTCTCTAGCCATTAAGTTTATAGAAATTAAAAGTCTTAACTATTTGTCTTTTGCCAACATGCATTTAAAAGTGGCTTTAAAAATCTCATTAACATTCTGCTTTTTTTCTGTCCTAAGCTGATTCAATACAAAACAGATTACCTCCTGTCTGTGCCACTAAAGTGCACATAAATATTTTACAAACCAATTTATCTAAAAATTTTGTCATTCCTCATTCTGAGTCTGGACACAGAGCTTACTATAAAGCACTTTAGGTTTCCCAGATAACATAATCATTCAGGCAAAAGTATATTATATTTCCTTCTTTGATTCTTGCCTAGGCTCAAAATATTCCTCTTGGAGTATTTTCAGAATTTCACTATGTCAGATTGGTATATACACGGTTAATGGAACTTTCAGAGAATGACCAGAAAATACTTAAATGAATTTAATAGTCAGAATACTGATAGCATTCACACTTTTGAGCCATAGGGGAAGGAGAAAATAAACTTAGCTTTTACTGATTCAGGTGGGAAAAATGATAGTCCTAATGTGAATAGACTGATTTAGTTCACTAAGAAACGCAGGCAGACAAGAGTTGGGGAACCCTTGGTACCAAAGTTATGAAACCGAAGTTAATGGCTCTTCCTTCAGCTCCTTATCAATCAAAAGTGATGTGAGATATCTGTTGCCTCCAGATCAGTGACTGATAAATATTTTCTAGAAAAGGTCAAATAGTAAAGAATTTCTGCCCTATGGGCCATCCAACCACAGTTGCAACTATTCAGCCCTTCTGTTCTTGTGTGCCAACAAATCTTCATTTACAAAAACAAGTGGTGGGCCAGGTATGGTTTACAGGGCTATTGTTGGCTGACTTCTACCCTAGAGGACTAAAACCATAGGTCTCAAGGGGCTCTTCTAACACCGTGGGCTGTCTACTCTCATCCTCTATTAAGTCCTCCTCCAGGTTCCTTTTAGTTATGTGGCTTCTTTGCTGTCTACCAACCCTTTCCTTCTCCAGACAAGACCGGGAGCTCTTTGAGACCAGAGTTTGTATCTGTCTCACTTCTTGGCAGCAAACTGAATAATGCTGGTAGTATGGGAGGCACTCAATAATTGCTTGTTGAATAAATAGGTGATTGAGCAAAAAAGGGGAGGCCCTTTCCTGGTGTTTGAGATTTCTTCCTTGGCTTGGCTGACTTGTAAAGGTGCAGGTATTCCCCATTCCAACTGCAGGGTTCTCTCCTTACCTCTCTATGTGCAAAATGCCCTGTCCTGATACAAAATACATACATGAAGTTTTAGCATACATTTATTTAAATTATATGAAATCAAAAGTGATTACTCAGAGGAAAAAAAAAAGAAAAAAGGAGTGTGCAAGTGGAAAAGAAAAAGGGAAAGAATACTTTAATTTGATTGCAAATTCTGGGGGGCTCCTCTCAAATGTAGGCCATCTCATCTCAGACTATGATTCCAGGGTTAAACGCTGTAATTTTCACACAACATGACCCTCTATGCAAGGCAATGACTTCATCTTATATTGAATTCAAGAAAGAGTAAACAAACTTTAACCCGGAAAACTCGGCAGGTAAGATTTTGGATTTATGAGCCCTCATACCCATCTCCAATTGGCATCAATAGGACCACAATGTATCCAGTATCCATGTTGTCAAGATTCACTAAAGATAAATTTGCATCATCTTGATGAGTTATTTATACGAGTTACACGTGACAAGTTGAATTTGAAATCGACCCTAGTGTAAGATGACGTGCCCACGAGACTGTACACATCAAACGTTCGACGGCGGCGCAGTTAGCAATAAAAAATAGGGACTCCCAAGGAATGCTGGGAAGCCAGCCTCTGGGCTCACACAGTAAAGCTGCAGGCACTTTCGAGCCGGCAATGCTAGAAGAGCAACTTCAGGAGTAAAGATTCGCTGAAATCTGAAGCCTATTTCCTGTCCATCTCAGGCTGTCAGGAGAATAGAGATCCAGCAAAGCTGTCTGTCTGGGGCTTCGCTATGCGGGTGGCTCTTCAGGGCAGACTTTGCAAGGGGGCTGGGGGGAAGGCGCATCACAGGGTTTAATTTCAGCTGATGCTCACTGAAAGGTATTGATTGATCCCTGGAACTTGTTAAGTCTAAGGTGGAGAGAATGGATCTCACAGTGGAGAGGCGCAATGTGAAAGCTGCCCCGCTCTCAGGGGCTCCCCGTGAGCCAAAAACACAACACAATGTTTCATGATCATCATTCTCGACTTTCAAACCGAAGAGCCTTATTTTTGTTAGTAAGGAAACCTAAGGTAATGTCTGGCTATCCACCCAGCAGTGGCTGATGCTAAACACAGCTCTAAAATGAAATTCGCAGCAGAGGTATTCTAAAGAGGAGATAAACTAAAGAAGCCAGCCCTGTTTGGAAATGACTAAAGAGAGCACATAAGAGTTTTTATTATCTTGGTTAAATAAATGGGAAACACAAAACCTGGGAGATGAGACCATAGGATTTCTTTGTCATTTCTACTGATTAGAAAAAAGGTCCCAAAGGACTCGAAACTATTTAAAAATAAACTATATTTTTCTCCCGCTTGTTAGGGTGCCTTCCAAGCAAGACTTTTCCCCCTCCTCTCTACAGCAGTTGGCAGAAATTAGTTTCCAGTTAAAAAAAATAATAATAAAGAGGTTTATCATATATTTTTGAGAAAGTGGTGAATGTTATCATTGCAGTTATTTTTAATACCTCTTGACAATGTTCTACTTTCTCATCTAAGATCATGGAACTAGGAAATTTTCCTACCTGCCCCTGAATACTGACCTCAGCATGGGTTTCAACGGGGTGCTCAAGAACATGTTTTAAAGCACAAAAACCACAAACAAAAATAGAAAAAAGCTAACAAATAAAAGGTAAATGTAATAAAAAAAAATAATTTTCCCAGGCCCTTTCTGAATATGCTTTGAATGCATCAAGTTGAATTAAAATAAAAGGGCTAGGCTAAGATAACCTAACACTGCAACATAAAAGTTTGCTAATACTGAAAAACAAAAACAAAAAACACCTGAGAACATTTCCCTCAGGGTTTATGAAGTCAGAAGAGCACAGTGGTTAATGATGATAGAACCCATATATCTCAGTTCTAACTCCCTATTTTCACTAGCTAAAAATAGGCATACAACTCATGGAAGTTGCATAATCTCTCTGCGCCTCAGTTTTTCATGTGTAAAATGGGTATGTTAGTATCTCTCTCAAGGTGAAGGAAAACATAAAGCTGGCATTGGATTGAATGTTTTCCCGGGCACATAACTCATACTCAAAAGATCATAGCTACTATTACTCTAGAAATGAAAATGAAGATTATGTTTATCATTTCAAAGCTTATTCATCGTGAAACATCCTAGCTCAAAACGTAGGTTCGTGAATGGTTTCCTCTTTTGGATACAATACAGATAAAATGGGATAACATCAAAGAATCAATTCGGTGTACAGCAGATATCGTCCCAAGTCACGTTCATGCATTTTCTCATTTAGTGGACATGACAGTCCTATTATCCATTTTGCAGAAAAGGAAACTGAGGCCTAGAAAGTTATGTCATTTACCCCAAGCCTCACACTTAATAAGAAGCAAATCCAGAGGAAAATAAACAAGCAAGCAAGCAAACAAACAAGACACTCTCTCCGGTTTCAAATCCGATGATTATGACCACGAAGGACATGGTTTAAAAATTCAGAATATATGCCCACCTTTGGCTCTTCATCCTTGTTTGCCGGAGACTCTGGTCGGCAAGAATAAGCCAGAAAGTCCAAACCTTAAATATACAACGGCTGCTGGTCTAACAGTCTTTGCCTTCCTCCAGACTGCATCTGAGGATCCCGGATGCTCTTCCTTGATTCCGGGTCAGCAACACCAGTTCGGCCTTCTGCTTCATGGATCAGAAATGGTATCCTTGACCCAAACGCACCCTGGTTGACCCTGGGGTTTAGACCAACCAGGTACTTGCAGCGGGGGGGGGGGGGGGGGNGCAGCGGGGGGAGAAAGTAATAACCTAATTATTGCAGCCACCTTCCTGCCAGGTGCTAGGCTGGGATCAATTAGTAATTGTAACTGAAGCTGACTGCAATTAATTACATAACTTTAACCTGTTCAAGCCTAATTCCCTCTCCCCCAAAATGACTTCAGGAACCTGGGATATGGCAGACTGCCGCAAATACAGGAAAAAAGTAAGGAATAAGGTTTCTGTATTTTCTTTGGATTTGGATCATTCTTAATCCTCATATATCACGTGCACAGCCGACTTGTCCTATTTACCCATTGTTAATGAAACGATGTGTTCATTTCTAACTTGTGGCCCAAGACAGAAAAGGGAGGCTATTCCTCTCCTAGCCCACGAGGGAGGGGGCCTCCCCCTGGGGCCATAGCGCGGTGGGTCTTCAGTGAGGTACAGGAAGTGCAGTAGATTGTGGACAATGGGACTGTAGGGATGGGGGTTGGAGTTCTGGCTCCACCCTTCATTAACAGGCCGAGGGATAACCTCTGCCTCCATGTCCTCATCTGTAAAATAGGCATATTATTAACACTGGAGAAAGGAAGCAAAACAGAACATACACATTCACATTCACTGCTGCACCGTTTGGCATAAAGCTGATGCTTGATAAACGCTCACGCACCGCCACTGCCTGCTAACCTTTGCGAAGTTCAGGAGACTGGCGAACCTTCGAGTGAGGCTCTGTCACAGACCTCCCCCACCGACCAGGAACTATAGTGCAATATAGCTGTAAATGACTCAGAATTTGGAGTCTGTGGTACGTGGGCTGTTGTCATCGGCTATACCTAAGAGGTGTGTGTCCAGGAACCAGTAACGTTAACTTCTTCAAATCTCAGTTTCCACATCTTCAAATAAACAGAAATGTTTATAGGGTTGCTTCAATGATTAAATGCAAGAAGGCATGGCTCGGATATACATAAATGATATTAGCAAGACATTTTAACATTTTTATGGCAAAATCAGTTAGTGGAATTATCATTTATATTTTTTTCTCCTGGTATTTTCCCCTAGCTTCATTCCATGATAGCCAAGCTCTTCTATGCTTCTTGCTTCAGGAATCTTGGTAGGGCTGAAAACATAAATCAAACTAAATGTCCAAGTGGGTTTGAGAGATAATACGGGGCAGGGGCAGAGGGCAAGGAGGAGAGAAGGCTGGAGAGGAGAAATTATGCAAGAATGGCAAAAGTTCAAGGAGAGAGCGAGAGGAGAAGCACCCCCAACCAGGAAAAAGAAAGGATGTCTGTGAATCTCCAGAGCAGGGAAATTTACATGTGTTCTCTGGTAGAGCCTAGAATACTAGCAAAAACATTAGGTAGATAGCTATATGCTCCCCTGAGAAAGATGAACCAAGGGCATCATGATTTCCAGCCTCAGCATGAACCCCACAGGGGCACGAGAGAGGAAAAACATGAGCCTCAAAGAAATGGCAAGAGTTTAAGAGGATGGGAGGATTGGTAGCTGCAATCATAACAGGCTAATGAAACCCCATTTTGCAACCAGTTACCTAGATTTTACTATAATCTAGAAGCAAAAGGAGGCCCCAGTAAAGATTATATATTAGGAAGTGGCTGAGTACTATTAATCTATTTCTTTTTCTTGGACCCAGGGAAATTACCTTCACCAGCCTTCCTTATAGTTAAGGTGGGTCCTTTGCAGCTCAGCCTGGCCAATGGAAAATGTGCAGACATGATGTATACAACTCCCGGGACTCTAAAACCCTTCAAGTGATGTGTCATGCTCTTTCTTTTTGTTCATTAGCTGACTGCATGCATAGGATGCAGTAAGGGAATCTGAGAATGGATGGAAAGATACAGGATCCCTGAGTAATAAAGGTTATAATTACTCTTATTAATAAAATGCCTGACATAGAATTTCTCATCAGCCCTAAAAGTTGGAGGATAGGAAAAGAGAATTCAAGTTGATTTAAGACAAATAAAGAATATAATGCAACTCATACCTGAATTTGTGCATGGCTTTATCACTACAAAAGCTAGAATTTCCATGAAGCAACCTAAGTAGTACTTAGGCAAAAGGAGTAACAAAAGGCAAGTATCTTACACCATGGGTTGTTCTGCTAACTACCTCAAGAAGTCATATGACAAGATCCATCAAGAAGTATGACAAGGTTGGAATGACTGTCCATTGGCTGTCTCACCACGAGAACGCCCCCAGATTGGTCAGACCACCATCTGACTCTTAACGACCTCCATGATGTCCTCTCTGCAAATATGAATGACGCCAACACCTGGAGGTTTAAAATAAATAAAACATGAACAAGCAAAATAAACTTGTCTTTGAGAGCTCAATTTCAAAGTCCTTCAAAACTGTAAACAAGCTTTTCAAATTATGTCTAAGAAACACCCTCATCTCTATCCATATCTTTTAACTTTCCCAACAAAGGTCTCATTCTCTCCAGCCCCTCATCTTCCCACTTTTTCAGTTTCTTATTATGACCTTCCTGTTCTCCCCAATCTGCAGTGGTTTCTAATTGGTCCTTGAAAGTGTCCTGTGAACTGTAATAAACCACTTTATCCATTTCTGTGATTTGAAGCATCTGGGAGATAAATTCCATTAGAATGCTAATTGGGTCTGATGTGAAGAGTTCACTATTGATCTATATGGAGACATACTTGACAGAGTACTGGATCATGTTAGATTTGGTGACATTTTAAAATATTTGCTAAGAAAATTATGCTACATCTAATCACCTGGGAGAAAATGACAGCTGAACTGTGAACAGAGTACAGCTCATTTTATCCATTCAGGGGCGAGAATGATATCCATTGATTTTCCCGCTCACCATTTATTCCCCTTGATCCTCTCAGTTCATGAACTCTCAGTTCATGTGGTTCATGGGTAGATGTTTCCACCTCTCATTGCCTCTTCCTCCCAGGTTCGGGACTGCAGACAGGATCCAGTATGGCCAAGCTTGAGGAGCCTGCCATCCCTGCTACCTTCTGCTTGGTTCAGGGAGGTTATGGTAGTAATCTGCGTCTAAGTCCTGGGGTTCTTGGAGGAATCATGTTGAAACATGTGTTCTCCCCACCAGAGGTTCTTACCTGGCAGAATATAAGCCTGGAGGTGATGAGGACCACCTCATCACAATTTGGAAGCGACTACTTAAGAATGAAACCAAAACCAGGAGAGGGGCACCAAAACATGGAGAGAAGGGGATTCATGGCGATTGTGTTTGGGTACCTGGGTCTAGCTGTACTGCGCATGATCAGATGAATCCCCTTTTATGTTCCATCCTATTTGAACTGAGTTTCTCTAAAAGCACCAAGTCTAAAATCATGACACTGGGAGAGTATCACAAAACATTTTGCACCTTGTATAACAGGTATGGCTATACAAGGATGTTAATGGTGAACGTGGTGGAAGGAATAAAGAGGATATCTGTATGAGGTGTAAATCTGGATGGCATCCTGATGTGGAGGACAGGCTTTGAAGGAGGGCCAGTCATGCTGGGTTTACATCACAGAGACCCCAATTCTTAGATGAGCCGTCCTGTTGATGAGTCACTTAGCTTCTGGTTCCCAGTGTAGAAGCTGAGAAAAAATTTTCACGGAGGTGGTATAGTCAGTCATTTACTTTTGGCTGTCCAAAATTGTCTCACTCACTAACTTGACCCAGTGTAACCATAGTAGTAGTTACTTCTTAAGGGACTTTCCAAAAAGTACGAGCTTTTTTACCTGAATAAAATTTATAGGCATTCCAGGGAGAGTTGGGAACATTTTTTTTAAATTTCAGATTCCTAAGCCGTGTGTGGATACATTCTGATTTAGGAAGTCTTTCGAACATTCCACAAATCAGCATTTTCAACCAGCAACCTAGACGATTCTGATACAGGTAGCCACATTTCAAGAAATAGTACTATGACAAGCAGATCAGAACTGAGGGGCTAAAGTCATACACAAATGAATTTCAAATCCTCTCTCTGCTGCCTACCAACAATACCTTGGACAATGGCAAAATCTTTCTCTGCTCCAGCTTCCTATTTACAAATGAAGATAATAAAGCCATCATAAAGGGCTTTGCAAGATAAAGTTTGTAAAGAATTTAGCACAGAGCTTATATCAGTAAGGCTCCAATAAATGGAATCTGTTGGTAATTCATTTACATGGGTTAGCTTCTCAGATAAACCAATTATGACTACTTAGAATCCAGCAGCATATAAGACCTTGTAGCAATGAGACATAGGGTATATAAGTTTTGGTGTGGAAAACAGGAAGCAGGCTCCAGTGTGGAAGATGTGAAAAAATGAAGCCAATCTTGTTAGATTATGTTGAGAACCCAATGAAATCATCGGTGTAAAATGTCTAATAGAAGGCTTGATGTATGATCTATGTTCTAAAATGTAGCCATTGTTATTTTTATTCATTATAATATTATTATTATCATTATTACTGTGGTTTTACTGGAGATCCTGTTTAAAAAAAAACTGGCAAGATGAGGATGTTTTTGCAGAAAAAAACATTTGATATTTCCACAAACATGACAGTGAGGAGGAGTAATAATCATATACAACCCAACCTATCCATTTCAATACATTGGGGAAAAGAACAAGAAGGCTTAAAACAAGCCCTTCCTGTCTGTCAGTGTTGCACTCCCTCATTTCACGGGTGAGGACTTGCTTGGCTTTTGCCCAGGGACATGGTAGAGTAGCAAGTATCCACCAGCACCCACCAAGGCTCTGATTTTGAGCATCACCACTGCCTATCTGCAAAATCCATGTTTTAATGATTAGCCTTTGCTGCCATAACAGTTGCAGAAAAATCAATTCTACAATTTTTTCCTTTTCTAAAATGCCTGGGTTTCAGCTGATAAAGCAATGATTTAAGTCAATGGCTGAAGTGGGAATTCAAGTATGTTCTTAAAGGATAATCACTAGGCTCCTTCTTGGGATGCATCTGTTTTTAACCACTTTCTCCACTCTTGAGTGTGGTAATTAAACAGAGAGGTGTACAAAACATAAACAGTGGAAACTGGAACCCGGCTTCACGTGCTTTTGTAGCTTTGGTAACTACAGGTGTGTGTTAATGAATTACATGACTGGTGAAATAAAATTAAAGGCAGCTGCACATGTTTACAAAATGCAGCCGTAAATTACAGGTATCGGTTGCATCCATAATTCATCCATAATTGACAATTTTCATATTACTGGAATAGAGAATCAAGTCATGCAGATGATTATAGCATTTGCCTCTCAGCATTAGAGATGTTGCTTCATTTTTCATACAGCATCTCAAATGAAAGAAATTATAGTTTTTAGGTGGGGTTGGACATCAGGGTAAAGGACCAAAGTATTGCACACAGCCCAGCCCCCAGTTCCACCTCCCACACCTCCCACTCCTGGCTCCCTGTTAATAAGGAAGTGTGCCTACACACAGGCTCTGGAAACACAGGAGCGGAGTCCAATTCTGACACTGCTACCTAAATCTAGAAATGAGAGCTAAGTGTTTAGAAACTCTATGCCTCGGTTTCTTCATCCATTGATGGGTTAACAAAAGTGCCTACCTCACAAGATCATTAGGTTTGATTGAGTTCATTAAGATGGAGTTCACATATCTCTTCTGATAAGGGACCTGAGGAGACCCCTGAAAATAGTTCGCTATTCACTTGACCCAGAAAACCCTACCAAATCATGCAAATAATCAAGAGGTTCAAATATTTGTGTTCACTTTAAGAGCAAACGTGAACTGCCCATGCCACGCAGGGTGTGCATATCCAAAAAGCCACCAAGCGTCTGAAGGACATCACTTTGCAAAAGCAATCTGGGCCATTCCATCACTCCAATGGTGGAGTTGGTGGGCATGCCCAGGCCAAACAGTGTGGCTGGACGCAGGTTCGGTGGCCCAAAAAGAGTGCTGAATTTTTACTGCACATGCTTATAAATACAGAGAGTCATGCTGAACTTAGTTTAACGATTTTATTTGTTTGTTTGTTTATTATTTAGAGTGAGCAGGGGGAGGTGGAGAGAGAGAGAGAGAATCCCAAGCAGACTTCGCCCTGGGCCTGACGCAGGGGCCTCACAACCCTGAGATCGTGCCCTGAATGGAAATCGAGTCTCACACTTAAACACTGAGCCACTGAGGTGCCCTTGAACTGAAGGGTTTAGAGGTAGATTCTCTGGTTGTTGAGGATATCCAGGTGAACAAAACCCTCAGGACGCGGAGCGGAACTTACGGGGTTCATGGTCAGAAATAATGCATCCATGAGCTCTCCCTGCTGCTCTGAGATGCTCCTTACTGAAAAAGAGCAGACTGTTCCTAAACCGGAAGAGGACGTTGCATGGAAGAAAAAGATATCCCAGAAAAAAACTGAAGAAACAAAAACTTACGGTCCCAGAGTAAAGTTAAAAAAAAACAACAACTGCGTTACTATATGTAATGCATAGAGGAATGGCTGGCACTAAGCTTAGTGAATGCTTAACCATGAACTTCTCTAAGCCCCAGCTTCCAGAACCATAAAATGGGGTTAAAAACATCGCCTGTCACACGTTTCGTAGGACAATAAGATAATGCATGTGAAGCACCTAGTTTAATTCCTGATACACAAAAACACTCAACTTTCCAGCCAGTGGCAGACATAGTAATAACAGCAACTTTACCTCAAAGGGACAAAGTAAATTAATATTGTTAATTTTGTGTAAAAATCCCATCTTGGGCTTCTAACTTATTTAGAAGAATTTTTTTTTCTCATTTGGGTATTCTGATTCAGAAACTATCAGGGTTAGGTTTTTACAAGGTATCTTGGACACAAATAAATGTAATCTTGCTAAAAACCCCTCCTATAAAGACAGGTCCTGTGCATTGTTTTAGCTTTACCTCCCCAAAGAGGGCTAACCAGAATGCACACGGAATTCTCTGCCACTTGCTGAGGGTGAATAAGGAGGCTGCATTAAAGGCTACCAGAGTTGGGAGGGACACAGCAGACGACGTGACAGAGACACAGCTAGCAAGCTATGGGGAGACAGCCCAAAGCCTTACCTGAAATCTCTGTTAACATTCCCCAGAACGCACTTTCTCAAGCTCCCATCATTTCACCCATGAGAAATCATGGGTCTACCTTGGTGTGGGTTTCGATCACTGAAATTTAGGAAGACAGAACAATGCAAATAGGGGTGCCTGGTTGGCACAGTCGTTAAACGTCTGCCTTTTGCTCAGGGTGTGATCCTGGAGTCCTGGGATCGAGCCCCACATCGGGTTCCTCCACTGGGAGCCTGCTTCTTCCTCTCCCACTCCCCCTGCTTGTGTTCCCTCTATCGCTGGCTGTCTCTCTGTGTCAAATAAATAAATAAAATCTTAAAAAAAAAAAAGGAACAATGCAAATACACAGTAATGACAACATAAAATTTCTTAGACAAACTCATCTGAACTCGTGGCGAAGTTTATTGCCCATTAATGAGGAGCCCAGCAGGTAGAAAATGCTCATTGGAACCACAAGGAAGAGGGAGGTTAAGTACGTAAGGCTTCCAGCAAGGTACAGACTGCTGTGTTACTTCAAATGGTCATAAAAAGGTCATATTTTTATCAGTGGTTGGGTAAATTTGTAGCACCATATGGAGCCATCTTTGGGCATGATCTGTTCATCAGAAATAATAAGTAATCTATAAGAGAAGCAAATGATTAACAAATTGATCTGCAGCGATTAATTAGTCCTACCAGATAACAAAGTTTCCCCTGACTCTTCCACAGAGAGCCAGTTTGCACCCAGGCACTGGGCAGAAGTCAAATACAAGAAGACTGAAGTGCAGGGGCGCCTGAGTGGCTTAGCTTTTAAGCATCTGCCTTCGGCTCAGGCCACGATCCCAGGGTCCTGGGATTGAACCCCGCATCGGGCTCCCTGCTCGGCAGGAAGCCTGCTTCTCCCTCTTACACTCTCCCTGCTTGTGTTCCCTCTCTCACTGTCTCTCTCTGTCAAATAAATAAATAAAATCTTTTTTTTTAAAAAAAGATTTTTTTTTAAGAAGACTGAAGTGCAGAGTCCTGCTTTTCCTCAAATTTCTGCAGCATATAACCAAAGATACCAGACCATTTACCTAATTCTCAGAAAGGAAGATGACACTTTTCTTTCACAATAAAAATATCTTGTAATCTTCTATCTGCATCAGGTATAATAGTTTCCCAAGGGTTTTCTCTCTGTAAGCTCACATTTTATTTGCACAACAGGTGTGAGAAGCAGACAGGGCAGGTGCGAGCCCCATTTGATACGCAAGGAACACGACACCCAGAGGAGCTCGCTGTCTTTGCTAACAGTCTACCTTGAGGTGGGTAAAAGAGCCAGGAGTGGAACTTATGTCCAATGTAGCTATGAAAAACATTTCTCTCTCAAATAGTTCCAGGGTTGCAAGGAAATTCTTGGGTCTGAGCCAAAGTAGACACAGATGGAGACATGCACTCAATAGCATGGAGGGTTTGGGGAGTGTTTAAAAGTCCTCACGCTCTTTCTCCACCCAGTCTGTCAGCTCCAGTGTCCCGACTTTCCCAGCCTGATTTAAGTCTTGTATGTCTGTTTAAACAAGAAACCTATGGAATAAATGTAGGCCAACCAAGCCAGGAGTTCTCGTGCTCAGCATCTGATCACAAAGTGTTTTCAGATGGACAATTTCAACTGCTGAGTTGTCCCCAAGTGTGCTGTCAGCAGAACTTCCTCCTCCTACCCAGTGGTGTCTGGTGTCCATGATACATTGGAATCTTCCGGAGAGAGTTTAAAAACTATTGATGCCCAGGTTGCACCCTCAAGTCTCTGATGTAACTGACCTGGTCTAAAGACACTTGGAAAACATGTAAGGAAAATTCTACATTAAACCAGGTAAAAGGCTTTTGTTTGTTTGTTCTTTCACAGTAGGGTTTCTCAGAATTTTTAACACGTTCCTGCATCATGTGGTTCTTCAAGATGGAGAGCTATAGTTGATCGTGTTTGGCGAATTTCTTTCAGTCCAGAGTGCTTTTGGTGTTGAGCATTTCCTGGGCCTCTTATTCCATACTGACCTAATGAATTCTGGGAGAGAAGTGCATCTAGCAGGAGCTATAGGTACCTATTACGGAAAATGACTGCATCTAAAGAAAGATATGATCAAGACAACTTTCCTAGTCTAGAGCCTCACTGCACAGTGTGGTCCCTGCCCCGACCCCACTTCATCCTGGGGAGCTTATTAGAAAGGCAGATCTCGGGGCCCACCCCAGACCCAAGGAAGCAGGATCTGCATTTTGGCACAATTCCCAGGGGGTCATATGCACATTAAAATTTAAGAAGCTTTGCTCTAATCCACCATTTTTTCCAACCCCTTCTTGGGTTTCATCATTCTGGCTTTGAGGAAAACTTCGCCATGTGTCAACCATAAGTCTTCCTTCAGCACGCCACGGACAGACAGGGAAAGCTCAGACTGTGGCTGCACAACTCCAGGGGGCATCAGTCACGAAAAACATAAAGGTCACACTGTCCCCGAGGGTTGTTCATCCAAAGAAATATTTTCAAAACTGACACTATACCACGTGCAGTAGAGCGACTTCGTACATCAGTTCTGTCCAAGAGCTTTAATTGATTCAAGCGCATCGATACTAGTTAACACTTTTTGAGAACTTAATAGAGTGTAGCTCCTTGATGTCACTTTACAGTCATTATTTTATATTATCAATATGACCACACTCTAAGATATAATCTATTATTATCCTCACTTTTTGATGAAATGGTGGTTGCTATGGGTTTATAAAAGATGTCAGGCGCAAGGTCAAGGAGTTGATACTCACAGCATTGGGATTGGACTGCAGATCTAATTCCGACACCATGCTCTTACTACAGAGAAACTGGATTTTAAAAAAATCTGTAGGATAGACTATTGAGGTGGGAAATTACAGGAGAGTTTAGGGATCATACCTGAAGAGAGAGATTAATATAAAATGTGTGGCTAGAATATGTTCTTAGAAGACACAGTCTAGTTTTGCCCAACTCAAAATTAAGAATGCTGTGCAAGAGGACAATGGTGAAACCAACATTTGCTACATGATTACAATGTCTGATCATAGTAACAAATAATTTCCAGAGGCATTATAATATCTGCAAATAGCTACTCTCTTGTTTTATCCTCAGGGTAGTCTAATGGAGAGAGAGTTTTACCACCTACATATGTAGGACAAGGTAAGTCCCAGAAATTCAACAACTTAATCTGAGATCTCAAAATCTAGAAGTGATGGTGATACGATTCAAAACCAGGTCTTAAAAATTCCAAGTCCTAAGCTCCTTCCACCACAGAGTAGCCAACTTCCCAACCATTAGATAAATGTCAGGACCTTAGGAATAAAAGATGGTAGGTACCCTTCCCAGTTGGCCAGCCTGGCCTGGACAGCCGACAGACAGCAAATGAGAAGGCTTACAGAAATGAATTGATAAAACAACAATAACAAAATTTAGAAAATGCCTTCCAACAATTTTTCACACTTTAGCAGACGTTTGATTCTAACAAATGGTTGATTCTGGTACCTAAGAGCACAGAAAGTTATTTTTCCACAGGCCTTAAATTTGATTTTTTTCCTCTTTCTCTTTTTAAAAAAAATGTTTCTGCCAAGCTTTCTCAAGAAAAAAAAAAAATAGAAAGAAAGAAAAGAAAGTCTCCTCCAGGCTTCCTACAGACATAAAGGGCCTGGTGGATAGCGGGACTGCTTGACAAGCACTGTCATTAGTACAGGCACAGGGACAGGGAGAGAGAGGAATCAGTCCAGGTTGTAGATAAACACCATCCTAGAATTCTAGGGGCAGCAGGGATTTTGGGAGGTCAGTTGGTCCATCCCTCTGTCTCCAGGAACGACTCACCTTTTTCCATTAATATGGACCATAATAGAACGAGGTCATTCTATTTTAGAGAATATTGGAAAACAGGTTGTTTTGTGGATCAAGACATGAAAACCCTCTCCACTCTTACGTACCTTCGGTTGATTTTGGTTCTCAACTGAAAGTGTTTTGCTCTCCCTCCTCCCCAACCACCCATTCACCCAGGGGACATGGGACAATGTCTGGAGGCTTTTTTTGGTTTTTAAAACTGGAGAGGAGTTTACTACTGGCAGCTAGAACATAGACCCCCCAGGATGCTGTTAAACACTCTATGATCCCCAAGGCAGCCCCACGACAAAGAATTATCTCCCCCCAAATTGAATATGCTGAAGTTGAGAAAATTTACAGAAGAGGGAAGAATATGCATCATTCTTTGCATATTGCTGTCAGAGTATCGATGGATAGGTAGATAACATGATATTTGTCAATACAAGTACCTACCCATAATGGCACTAAAGTTCCATGCTTCAGACACACATTTCTTCTTAAGGCATTTAAAGGATATGTAGAACTCTTTTTTCTTTTTTCCCTTTAAAGTCAGGCTGAACTCACCCTTTACCAACTGGCTAGCCTTTGCTATCAGACAGTAAATTCCATGATGGCAGAGACCCTATATGGTTAATCTCTATTCTCCCAGGGTCCTATCACAGCAATAGGTATATAGTAGATGTCAAATATATGTTCTGGAAATCTCTATGTAAAAATTGTATTTATTTGGTTATGTAAAAACTCCTAGATGGATTTTCACAACGTGAATGGCATGTGCTAGAGGCGGTCTGTCTTGAAGTCATAGGTTATTTTGTGTCCTTGATATTTTGGCATTCCCTGGGTGAGGCATATCAAAAACATGGACAGTCTTCCAGAATAGTTGAAACCAAGGAATCTTTGTGACTGTAATTGGGGCATGGCGTGCCATATGTGTGAAGATTTTGTAGAATAAAAAGTAACTGTGGTTTCCAAAGTGAATCTCAAAGTGAAAATCGTAAGGGCAGATTCTCCAGCTTGTAGGTGCTGCTTTGCTTTCCCCAAGGACAACCCTATTTAGTAATGTAGTGGTCCACTTCTTGGCAAAGAGCCACCACTGAAAGGAAAGTCTTAAAGAGTATCAGAGCTGAGCGATTCATGGCACAGGGTGTATTTAAAGTGCTCTTGGAAACCTACCAACTACCAATATCACAGACACAACCCATTTCTGTTTTAACAGGAACTGCTTTAGCCCATCCTGTTAGAGTAGGAGGTTTCACAAACTTCCTTTAGACCTTAATTGATAACACACAAATCTGTTGCCACAGATGGTTGGGTGGGCAGCATCTGAAGCTGAGGTCTGGAGAAAGACTTCCCACCCCCAGCAAATGCAGGAACATTCAAGAAGTGTAGATGCAGGGTGCACCATGGAAACAGAGTTGAAGGAAGAGCTCTGAGCTGCACATCAAAGCATAAGGGGTCTGGATTAAAGGTGCCCCTGAATGAAGAAGGTTACAAGGTTCCAGCTCCTCTTTCTGTCACATGAAAATAAGATTATCTGGTTTTGAATCCTAGGTATACCAGCCATTTAACTGTGTGACCTTGGGCAACTTATTTAACTTTTCCAAGCTCTGCTTCTCCCCATATGCAATGGACATTGATATCATACCCCTCTTTTTAGATTTTGAGAAGATTGAATGAAATATAAAGACATTTTCTATTAATTATTAGTATTTCTTCATGTATGAAAAAGAACTATCCTGGAAATAATCTCTATTATCCTTGTCTTAGAAAACTATTCCTCTTTTTCCAATATGATATGCAGGATCTAGGGAATTCTGTTAATCTAGAGATAGAAAGGCAGAACTCAAGAGTTAGTAAGCTTAGTGACCTCAGTTTCTTCAGGGACAACTGATGGAATCTCATATAATGCCAAGTGCTCACAAGAAAGTAAAAGTGACCTGGGAGAGCAGGCATCTCAAAATGAAGATAAACTTCACTGAACTGATCTCTTTCGATGGCAGGTGACTGAAAGTCAACTAAAACTGTCTAAAGGAACAAACAGAAAGANGGAGAGCAGGCATCTCAAAATGAAGATAAACTTCACTGAACTGATCTCTTTCGATGGCAGGTGACTGAAAGTCAACTAAAACTGTCTAAAGGAACAAACAGAAAGACATCTATGGACTCTCATTACAGATGAGAAGCCCAGTGTAAAGCTTCAGGCAGGTGGGATCCAGTTGATCAGAAGAGACCATAGAGACTCTGTTTTTCCTTCTCTTGGCTTTGTTTTTCCTTTGGTATTGGCTTTACTTTCAGGAAGGCCTTCTGCAGGGGTGACTCCCAGGAGCTCCAAACATATATCCTTTCACTATCAAGGCCAGCAGACTGAAATATGTCTTCCTCAATCACTCTGGTAAAAGGCTGAGGCTATCATCTGTTTTGGTCAGGCTGGGCTGGGTGTCTATGCCTGTGGCTGGCAACACCCCTGAACCAGGTAGCGGGAGAGGGCAGAAGATTTACCAAGGAAATGAGAAATAGAGCCAGTCAGGCAAAAACAGCAGCATGCACTGCACTTGCTGACCACCTATGTTCTCTTTCTTCATAAAGGGCTTCCCTCCTGTTATACCCTTGGTTGGTTATGGAACTGCATCGAACAAGCGTTGAAATGAGAGTTGATCATGTACAGCTAGACGGAAAGGTTTCTTGTGAGCTGTTTAAGTCTCATTTAAAAATGTCTTCCTTGGGGACCCCTGGTTGGCTTATTTGGTAGAGCATGTAACTCTTCATCTTAGGGTCATGAGTTCTAACACCATGTGGGGGGTAGAGTTTGTTTAAAAAAATATCTTCTTCGGAAATAGGTGCCATATTGCATGTTGCCTATCTCTCATGTAGCAGATTGGCTACATGGGAAAAGTAGACTCACAACTTCCTGCTGGACTTTCACCTTTGGCTCCCCTTTGTTTTTTTATTTTATTTTTTTGCCCCCCCCTTCCTCACTTAAGTTATTTTCAGACTCCATAGAGCTAATTTCTATCAAAGCAAAAAAAGGAGACTTAGCTTGGCTGTAAGATTCTAAACATAAATCCGTGGTCTGATAACCCCACGGACAAGCAGAAATTTGAGCTTGTTCTAGGATGTTTCTGCAATGTCTTTCTCGAACACAGGTCTGGTATGTTTCTTCTGAAGCTCATAAGGGTCATTCCAACTGACAGTAAAAACCTTTGAAGGATGACAGGACTTGGACTCACAGTTGTATAGAGTGGATGCTAGAAGCAGAGCAGTAAAGGGGCTAAAGGCTAAGCTTTTTTTTTAAAAAAGATGTTATTTATTTATTTGACAGAGAGACAACCAGCGAGAGAGGGAACACAAGCAGGGAGAGTGGGAGAGAAAGAAGCAGGCTCCCAGCAGAGGAGCCTGATGCGGGGCTCGATCCCAGAACGCCAGGATCACGCCCTGAGC